>NC_142683.1:14116982-14301982 GCF_964200805.1 Pocillopora damicornis | reverse complement strand
GTTTTACCCCACTCCTGTTATGGGCTTCGACTTGGGCGACATCGGCACCGAAGACATAGCAGACGCAAGTTGGTCCACTCTAGAGGGACTGGATCAAACTTTTCAGGCTGGTTTAGAAGCAAAGTTCATTTTGTCCCCCAATACACCTGATGGAGAAATAAGTAACCAGCCTGATCTCATACTGCAAATTGAAGTTCTCATACAACCAGACAAAGATGTCATACAAGTCTCTGTTTGCAACACAGAAAGCGGTAGATTCGAAGTGAAATTTACACCCAAAGTACCCGGTGCTTACAGCATTGAAGTGAAGATTAATGGAGATACACTCGCCAACTCTCCGTTCACTGTGGCGGTGAAGGAGCGTGAACTTATTGTGGTCGGTGAGTTGGATCTGAATTTATTAAAAGGAGAAGGGGTCATCAATCTATTTGGAATCGCGGTAAATACGATAGGGAATATTGCCGTAACTGATTGTGGTACAAACTCCGTTTACATATTCGATAAAAATGGTAAATGTCTGAGAACCATTGGAGTTAAAGGGCAATTTAGAAACCCATTTGGCGTGACATATTTGAACGATGACGAGATTTTGATTACAGACACAAGTAACGGCAGAATAAAACAAATTAATATCCAAACGGGAACTGTTGTGAACACTTTAGGAAGAGCAGTTGGAAAAGGAGAGTTTCATTTCCCTTCTGATGTTTGTTTGGATGAAGAACGTCGCATTGTTGTAACCGAGTTTTGGAAGAGTAGGATACAGGTGATGTCACCTGAAGGAGAGACCATTTCCATCTTTGGAAACATCGACCCAGAAAAATTAAACAACTCAAAGAGCTGCTTCCCTTACAAAGACAAGTTTTTCATATCCGATAGCGGAAATCATTGCATTAAGGCTTTCGACAAGTCGGGAACATTCCTACACAGATTTGGCAAACGGGGCAATCAAGATGGACAATTTGACAGCCCGTATGGTTTGCTTATAAACAGATCCCATTGCCTTTTGGTGTGTGATCAGCTCAATCATCGAGTTCAACAGTTTTCTCTGGACGGTCGCTTCACTGGAAAAAGTATCACTCATTTACCTAGTCCTCGTGGAATAGCAGCAACATCGGATGGACGTATTTTCGTGACTACCCCTAAAAAGATTTTCATATTAAAGTAGCTGTTTCAACAGACACATTAATTTTCCAGTTTCTATTCTACTTCTAATGGTCCGAACTGTCTCTTTCCTTAAGTGCAATAATCGGAGACTGAAATTTGTAAGTTTATTCTTCTCCTCGAGGAAACTTTATCGAATACAACTGAACTAATTAGCTTCGAGATTTTCAATTTTGTATGTTAGTGGCATTTATGCATACTCGTAATAATGTAGTAAAGGCAAATACTATAGGATTGTGATTGTCAAAGAATATTTTACACTGAGGACCTCGCATTAAATACATTATTTCCATTCGATAACTTAGCAGTAACTACATATACATTGCTTTCTTCTACTAGAAAGGGTGACACGTACCAGGTGCTGAAATAGACGAGTACCATGTGACATCCAGCTCTTTTTAGGCCTCGCTCCCAAAAGAAAAAAATTACAAAAACAACCGCGTTATGCGATTGCGTAACTTTGTAAGGTTAACCATTTAACTCCAAGATCTGACTGTTAATTCTCCCCTCTAGCTGCTACACATTTCCTTGTAATAAATAAGTTACAAGTGTTTGGTGTCAGATCACGATAACAACCTCTACCTGATAAGTTTGAATATTCTCATAACCTGCTTGTAGTAAAGCACATAGGAAGCAGCTAGAGCACGAAAGAAGAGAAGAGGGAAACACGAGACGTAGTCGAGTGTCTTTCCCTACTTCTTGAGTGCAACTGAGAGTATAATCTGATCGGTGGAATAGGATCACTGGTCTTTTTTAATCAATCAGATTATTCTCTTAATTAAAAGCTTTCAAAAGTGGCTAACCAAGTTTATAACATGTAATAGTCCATAAACTGAAATAGTTCGGCAGGTTGAATTCAGCACTTCTCCCTGAAGTTTTTTAGTCTTTATGAAGAATCAGAAGGTGAAATGTTCAGTGAAATTCGGCCGAATTGTGGCTCATATAAACACGCAAGTTTTTTCGCATGACAGTTATTAAAAAAACTGCTCAAGGCGTTTGTTTTATGAATGAACGACAACATGAAGATTGCTCGGGGTGAGAGCGCCGTAAAACACGGCTTCTGTAACTGATGTGGCCTTCCAATTAATGCATTGGAAAGGCTAAAGGGATCGGTAGGATTGCGTTTTTCTGATATCAAAACCATGGCAAATGGCAGTTGATGAAAGTAAAATATAGACAGGTAGACGCCAAAGAGGACAAAATTTAGCCAAATTGGAGGGAGGTTGATTTAATACGAACTACCAATAATGCCAATGTTGTTACTGTTGGGCGATGCTGAAGCTGAATAAACATTACCCTGGTGAGTAAAGTACAATCCCATAGGATCAGAACGGGGATTGTTACAGGAAAACGCGGTGACAGAACTCAATTTTCTGCAAAAAATTCTTTCTTGTATCTACTAACTCTATCACTTTTAGACATAATTGTGCTTCACAAAGGTAGTCAGACGGAACAAGGAAACACCGATGAGGATATCTGTAAATCAAACTGTTGGTCATTTTGCCTTCCGTAAATTTTAAATTTAAGGCAAAGCAACGTCAACAGTTAGTAGATACTACGAGTAACGGCTGATTGAGCCTCAGCAAATAAAGTGTTGATCTTGTTCTTCATCACAATGAAGTGTTTTAAAAAGCTCTTAAAAGAGCTTTTCAAAACACTTTATTAACATCAAACTGACATGTTCACTTTAGATCTTGCTTTATTTTATCGCCTTTGAACACAAGGTAAACGCTATATTTAAACCAGAAGTGTCTGCAGCAGTAGATGTTCTTTACTTGTTGGCTGCTGAAAATAGTAAACGTCTGGAATCAAAAACCGAGTTCAATATTTATAATTTTGTTTGTGGATTGTTAGTATTTAAGTTAATCATGAAATATATTTTAACTTGTACTTTACCCTATGTTATGCAAATTTTCCTTAATTTTTTGCGAGTCAAAACAAGAAACTTACATTTCATCGAAAAACGTGATTCTTTGCCTCAAATATGTTTCCCTAAGTTCAAGTACAAAATTGTCCATTTCCGAATTACCTTTGACCTCTTTTTCAAACCGAGTACTGGACTTGAAAACATTGCCCTGATCCCCCATAAGGCTTTGCCATATTCTTAAGATCCTTCCCTCCTAATTGGCAGTGAATCGTCTATAGTCCCCTTTATACTCTGTTGGTGACGACTGACCCCCCCCCCCTCCGTTTCCCCCTGAAATCCATGTGATCCCCCAAAATCCTCCGAACACCCTCGACCCCAAGGCAATAAATAATGACTGTCGATCGCTCTGACGAAGAGCTAACGCTCGAAACGTCAGCTTTGAAACTCTTTACGGTGACTAATTTACTTTATCAACCAAGTTGATAAAACCAAGATTATCCTGTTACACTCCCCCACCGACGCAGCATCACAGTTTCTTTAGGAACGTACCCCCTTTATACATAATGACTGTTGCCTTACCTCAAGCGTCACAGCCGTACAGTTCTACCCTCATGCAGACCCAGGTTGAGGGGCTGTCGTGAGGAAGGACCTTGACATAACGAGCTTTAACAGGGCTAAACCTGTTTAGAACTGGAGTGAAGTTGTCACAATTACCATCAAACACCTTGAAAGAAAGCAATGCACAATGACTCACAGGTACTTGAAGATCGAGGAACAAGTGATGAGAAATAACTTACTTGTGTGTAAATAAATGAGATCAAATAAAGCCAAATCAGGATAAGTAAAACGTATTGCATTTCGTGATGTAATAAACTTTATTATGTCTCTTATTTAATACGAGTGCCATTATTGGTCAATTTAGTGGGCCGTATTTCACTGCACCGCCCGCTAAATTCAAAAGATTGTTTGAATTGAAACCCTTCTCAACTATTTGAACCCAAAGATGTGCTAAATATCTTACGAACCTCGTTTTCTCCAGCCCCGATTTATGGCTTACGAACTTCGCACTGGGGCCATAAATCCAATCGGCCGGAAAATAACTTGGTCCATAACATACAAAATGGACCTCGAACTCGGGTAGCAAGAGGCATCAGTGTTGAGCGTTTCTTATTAGCCATGCACTAACTCTTGAAAGTGATTGACCATTTCCAACATTTTTAACGGTAAATACAATTATGAGTACTATTTCACAATTCCACGAGTTACTTTTGATTTCCATCACGTGATACCAACGAGCACTCTACAACAAATTCTGCGATCTGATTGGCTACACTACTCGCTATCTAATCCTTGATGGACGGTGAGTAAAGTGACAAGGCTTAATAGGCTCTTGTATTTTACAACCGCAATCACATTGCAAGACTTGCGATAAACCACTAGTAGATTTAAACAAATACTGTTTGCCCCTCTGACGAAAGGCTAACGCTCGAAACGTCAGCTTTGTAACTCTTTAAGGTGGGCAATTTACGTTTTCAACTCAGTTGATAAAACTAAATTACCCTGTATTACTGATACAACTCTTTCGATCTTAGAACTGTAAGCTCCTCACCTTCGATCTCCCATTCTCTTGGTAATTCTGAAAGTTCGTTCCATCAGTGCTGAAAGCAAGTTCGTACTTCTTTACGTGCTCAACAAACACATCACGTCCTAAAAAACAAAATTTCTAAGTTCAGTTGAATCTTAATTTGAGGTTTCATTTTCGTCAAATATGTGTTATTCGTTAAAAATAGTAAAAAAAAAAACCAAAACAAAAAAAATGAAAGCTTTGTGCCCTTAACTTAGACACACGAAGACCATAGCTATGCGAAGAAAGAAAATCACCGACTGATGAAATACTTGTTTCTCACATCTAAATTTAAGACAAATATATGGTGATCACAGAAGAGAATTCATATGCTAATCATCTTCTCATTCCTTCTCACCTTGTGTAGCGATTCCAGTAATGGTCTTCATTTTTCCTAGATCGATTCTTAGCCACTGTGGGTTCCGATCCACTGCGCACCAGCTACCGATTCGTTTGTTGTCGTAATCATCTTCAAAATAAAGACGAGCGTTGCTTGCCAACGCCCACCAGCCGCCACCTGAGCAAAGAATAACGTAAAGAGAAACAACAGACGGTGCTCAACCACATTCTGTACTTTTAAATCGCGAGTTCTAGCAGAGCTGCGCTTATAGTGTCTGCTGGTAATGTAGGCGCACACGGACGACGAGGGAAAGTAAAGAAAAAAAAAAGCAAATGGGAAATCATTGGTTTTGAACTAAAAGCTAACGACAAGGATCTTTATGCTGTCGTTCGCGTCTCAAAAGCGTCTCTGCTGATGTTTCTTGTTGATGATTATCGCATGCTCCTAAAAAAAAAGGGCAAAGTTTTATTTCTAGCCGGAACGCACCAAAGAGTTAAATCGTCTTTTTTCAATTGGTGCAAACTTTCCTTCCTTAAAAAACACGTGGACCGCTTCCTAGCTTATTTTTAAATATAACTGACAAGAACTTGGTATATACTTAGTAAAAAATGATCATATTAATGCGATGCAAAATTATCGCATAAAAAAGCTGACAAGAAATTAAGGTAAAAAAGCCGCTGTCCTCCTCAATAACTATAATGAACCCCGAGTTTTACTTTAAATTCCATTTCTAGATCATAAAAAAATGATCAGTGAAGTTTACGAAAATCTCAGCGTAAGTATTCAATACAAGGAATGACGTAACCGCGAAAGTCATAAATAGTAAGTTAAAAAGAGATAGAGCCTGTTCTCGAGCAAAATGGCCGATTCAGCCGGAGCTTATCCCGGTTTCCATAGCATGAGGAGACCTGGAGTATTAATACTCCCTCCCCTCCACCCCCGCCGGGATGGAATGCCAGTCTATCACCCCCAGCATCAGGCTCCCTCATAATTCACCGGTACTTATTTATACTCCTGGCCCCGGTTGATTGAAGGTTGGATGGTGCGACCCACTAATTGAATAAGACTATGCGGTGGATAGTGCTTTAAGAGCTTTGCTGTTTTGCTATCTGTCGGATAGCAATTCATCAGCGGTACAGAATTATCCGACCTTTCTACAGCTAGGCCCTGGGTGAAGAAAGGCACTCGCCCGAGAACACAACACATTGACCCGGCTACGTCTCGGATCCACAACTCTCGACCCAGACTCCAGCGCACTAATTATAAAGCCACCACTTCTCCTTCGTCTGGTGAGTTTCTAACAAAAATTCAATTACTATAAAAAAAAACTCGCAACTTCCTCATCTATCTTCGGAATGCAAGTCGGGAACCTTTTTCCGAACTTTTCCACAAACTAAAAATTCGAGACTTTCCCCTCGGCTGCACAGCTCATCAACTAATCATGAATTTCTCTCCTCTCACCTGGACTTAACTCGGTTGAGGCAGTAAATGCACTGTCAGGGAGTTTGTTATCCCAACCGAGACCGAGTGGTTCAGCGCAGGAACCTGGGATATAAAATATTATTATTGTTATAACTTCACTCCTCTTAGGCATAAAAGGCTTTGCATTAAATACAACCCCTACAGTTTGCACTTTTAGCCACTAGAATTTACATTTGTTTCTTGTCAAGAACTGCGAAATGAATTTATATTGCTTTTCTTTCCATTCATTAAGTTTGCGTTTTTGCGTGAAGTTACGTAAGATTAACGTAACGTTTACGTAACAGTGGTAGCCAGTATAAGCGTTGTTTTTGCTGAATAATTTTCATTTGCCAGTTGACCTCAACTAGGGCAGTCCTTCCGTTGGTTTTTGCTAGCGCCGTGGTACTTTTGTTTGAGAGTTTTTGCTATCGGACCTGGTCACGCCACAAGTTTTGAATTAAATGTAGCAAAATACTACATGTTTACGCCAAACTTGAATACACGCTCACATGTTTACACATTTACACATCTTTCTTCTTTACATTTGTCTATCTTGGAATTATAGAACATGCATTCAAGTTTGGCGTAAACATGAAGTAATTAGCTACAGCGCTGTTTTCATTTAGTGGCTAAAAAGCCTTATCAAGCCCCTCTATTGCTACTCTACTGTGGTTGTGATCCTCTCAGTAAGCCCTCATAACTTCCCATCTATTAACTATTTAAGAAATAGATTCCTCGTTGCGCATGCGTCTGTTCAGTAATAAATCACAGATGACGTAAAAATATGTTAAGAACAAAACAGTGGTCCAGGAGGCGCAACCGAGAGTGTAACTATTGTTAGGTGGTTCTACCATTTTTACTTTTTTTTTTTTCAGGTAATAAAAATTAGTTGCCGTACAAACCTTCAGGTCTGAGAGGTACAGCGTCACATTTCGCTTTGCAAGTCTTACGACAATTCCTAAGTATCCACCCTGAATGCTCGCATTGTGATAATGAGTAACTTGGGCAATTGCTTGATTTGTCCACACAACGAAGACCTAAGGTAAACAATGAGAGCAGGCGCAGTGAGCCATAAGTGAGTAAAAAAGAGACTCGTAACATGTTATTTGTGACATGCGTGGGAAGATTGTATCTAACGTCACGGCATGGGAGCTCAGGCGCGAAGAGCGAGGGAGACTTATTTTCAGTGTCAGAGGGCGGGAATATTGGGGCGCAGCAACGATACAACTGCAAAACATTACAGACCGTGGACAGAGTCCGCCTCGCGCGGAAAAAAATTTGTCTAGTTTCAGGAAGTAATTTAGTTGAAACATGAATTATTGCTGGTGGGAAATCACGTACAAAGGGAGGTAATTAAAAATTTTCTGAGTACGAGACGAATTTAGAACCGAGAGCTGGAAAACGTATAATTTTTGCCTGGTGCTTAAGCTACAGCCAGAGCTCAACGCTCATAAATGTAGGGAAAAAAATAAGTCGGCGACAATCAGACGATTATTTGACTGCAGAAATGACTGGTTTTGGTCTTGATCCTGATTGGCTGACAGAACAGCTACGCAGTTGTTCCGCGATCCAAAAGCCTATTTTTAAGTATGTAGCTAAGAATGATACCTTCCTACCTGTTGCATTTGCTGATGGACTGGAAGTGGGTGGTACAGTTGGGCTGCCTGTGCCTGTTGGAGGCTGTGGAGGCTGGGTGGGTGGTGTTGGCTGAGGCGTTTGAGGAGGAGGGGTGGGTGGAGTGGGAGCCTGGGTCGGTGGGGCTATAAGAAAAAAAGATAATCCGTTAAGTTTGATGTTATCAAAAGGTAACTTAGAAAACCAAACAACACAGTCCAGTCCCAAGGTGTTCTGGCTTAGTCAAACTGGACTAGACCGGTGGATCCGTTACGTCGCTGAAAACCTCTCTTAATCGTCACCACCTAGACTTCCGCTTCCAATGGAAACCTGACACGAAAGAGTGCCTGTGGACTTGACTGAGAATACTAGAGATGAAGTGACAGTGCCAAAGAATAAATGTTTCTCACCGTTGCAAAGATCGCATGAGTGAAGGCACCAGTCTTTCATGATGTTCGGATCGGTCTGGCAAGCTCCACTTTGCTTCCATGCTGGACAATTACTGTTTCTATCGATACAGGAATCTAACACATGCAGCATGAAAAAAAAAATAAAAAATATAAAGAGAGAGAAAAGGAAATGAAAAAAAGTTCAAAATCCATTGGACTGACTTGGTACAACAAAATGGCCGCCATTATATAATTTTGACACAACAAAATGGCCGCCGGTTTATATTGGTCGAAATATATGGCTGCCTTGAAGTCAAATAAAATCTAATACTACTCACCGCTGCTACAGAGATTGCACGTGACTTTACACCACGTGTGCATGGCGTCAGGTTGGTTCTGACAGTACCCCGCACTCTTCCATGATTGACAACTTGATGTGTCGGCGTCGTCCTTACACAAATTGGAGCCTGGTGAACAAAGTTACACAAGGGAGGTTAGTAACAGTTGTAGCACTTCCTCTGTGTTCACAAAACAAATGTACAACTAAGAAGACTGTGAACCTGGAAAAAGTCGATATGAACAATATGAAACCTTGAAATGGTGTTCCATTGTAAAATCATGAAAGTGAAGTGACCCTTGAAAGTCATAACTAAAAAAAAAAATAGGTCCGCAATGCGTACTTGTGTGGGATTTTATTGACAAAGTGTTTGGAAGGGGTTTTTGAGCGGAAGCAAACCTGTCGCTCACTGTGAGTCAACTGTACTACAGGGGTGATATTAGGCCTGGAATCAACAGTCTGAATAGTAATTTTTGTGTGGGAATTATTTGAACAAATACAGATTTACAGGAGGGATCTGGGGTATTAACTTTTCCTTTTATCAAGCAAAATGCCTTTCCTTCCCTCCCTGGAAGCTTTTTGGCGTGTTTTTGAACGTTTGGTAATCGTCTTCAATAAATAAATTACCTCTTGGTGGCTTAGGCTATTTATTTGTTTATACGGCAATACTGGAAATACTTGGAGCAGTAAATATTTTCGTAACAGTCATTGAAAAAAAATTGAAAAAATTTCTGCTACTACTTTTTAACTCGTGGATACACGATAGCGTAGAAACGAGTTCTTGTGGGCGCTCTGCGATATGCAAATTAGCGTGGACTCTTCGTAATTAGTCGTAATTAGTCGGCTTCGAACTCGAGATCTATCCTTCCGAAGAAGTAAGTCCAAAGTCGTGGCGCTATTATGATTGCACTGATCGTTGCGATATTTATTGTCTTTACACGCCTGTTTCGACATTTACTATATTGAAATGGACTTCAAATGTTTCAGATTAGTGCTATGATCAACTTAAAAACCAAATTTGAAGCGTCTTCGAATCGTCCATGCGCTGAACATAACGAGGACCAGCGAGAATCACGAAGAGTTTGTGAGTGACAGCAAGCTGTTGACACAGAAATTCCCACGGAAACATGTACACATGACATAAAAAAAATGGTAATTTGCAGCATTATTTCTTTCTACGCCAATTTGGGTCTTTCCGTTGTAATCGTTTCGTTTTGTTATTCTTCTATGCAAGCGTGACTGTTTTGATGGTAAGAATGAAAGATGATCGCTATCCACAAGTCGTTGCCGAGCACGTGACTATAATCTGGCCGGTGTTGTTTTGATCACTTGACAATCTTTTTCGCTGAAAATACAGGACGACTTCCTATTTCAAGGAATGTTTTTCCAATTAATTTCTATCGCATCGGTGTAAAAAAGTACAGGTATATGGGTGTTCTGAAAAACAAAAGGGAAATTCAAAACTACGAGAAATTGCGAGTAATCGGCCTCTTGTACTACACGCGGGTTTTTTTGGTGTAACATGCGTGTGTTTCCCGTAAGTTACAAGCACTTTACGTGGGAATGCTGCAATCACGAATTTTATATTACGTGAAAGTCATGCATGTGGTTGTTTGCTCACTTCACTAATATGTTTGTTTGCTTGTTGTTGTTTTTTTGGTATCCTGGAGTATTTCAGGAGGGGTTGCAGACTTAACTGTGGAATAATTGTTTAATGCAGGGTTGTCAATAAAGGTTGCAGTTAGAAATTAGCCAAGATGCTAAAGGAGCTGCCTTGAAATTTCAGGACTGTGTGTTATGTAGTTTATTTTTGTCTTTTGTAAATGGTTGTTAAACTGGACAACTCTTAGAAAGATGACTTCAAACTTAATTTTAAAAGGCCTGTTCTGGTACCAAATGAATAAGCAGCATTTCCTTATTAATAGTTTTGCAAGTTTCTCATTTCAAATTCCTCTGAAAAAAGAGAAACAACTCTTTTCACAACTATATACTGCTTTCTTTTGTTGCTCTCTTAACTTAAAAACAATGTACATCATGATAAAGTAATTTGTTATAGGACACCGTGAAATGAGGCCCAAACAGCTTTATGATCTGTGAAATGTGTTTCTAAAACATCTGCTTGTATATCAATGTTAGATATATTTGTATATATATGATCAATTACTGTGTTGTTGTCAGTTGTATAAGTTGATATGAACTGTTTGTAGTGGTTACCCCTCACTAGTAAATTATACAAAGGTCTTCTGTCTGTTTCAACAAGCCAATTTATATCAAAGTCTCTAGTAATGATATTGTTGTCTGGTGAAATGTTATTTAATACCTCAGTTATTGCTTCATAAAGTTGTCTTACAGGCACGTTTGGGGAGTGATATATCTCTATGATTGTCCAATCCTCAAACCTTGCTAACTTAATTACTGATATTTCAACACCATGTATATTGTGACAATAGGGGTATCCAGGTAAGTATGGGATTTTACTGTACACAGCTGTACCACCATAAGACCTTGATCCATTGCTGGAATTAAGGTTATCATTACAGAAGAGAACATAACCAGCAATGTCATACATGTTATTATTATCTTGAGAATTAAATCTTGTTTCTGTGAAAATATTGATATCAGCACTTAGATAAATTAAGTCTTTATGTTTATCTTCTATGTGTTTGTGAAGAGACCTTACATTAAGATAACACAGTTTAAGAAGGGAAAATGTTATGTCATGGAGAGGGAGGTGCAAAGCTTAAGTTTTGCAGTTGTTCTTAATCTCTCCATCTGGATTAACAGCAATCTTGCTTTCACGCAAATCAGAAATATATAGGCCTTCTATAGCAGTCACTCTACTGAGTCCCATATAATGTATGTGTGGAATAGTATTTCTGGTACTAAAATCCACAACAATTCTACTGTCAGTATCACCTTGTGACCTGTGAATTGTTTTTGCTGCTGTGGGACGCAGTGGAAATTGTTTTCTAACAACTTGTGCTGTTCTGTTTCCACCTACCGCAAACTGTGTAGTCACAGGGTTTACTGGGGTCCATGTGTGTTCAATTCATTGTACATACAAATGTCTTTTTTCATTCCTTGTTTTCTGACCTACATCTGAGTGGTCAAATTGTACCCATACAATACCAGATGGTTTGGTTTGTTGATGTAACTGAACTAGTTTAACAACATTTCCAGCACCATTTGTCATGCCATCTTTGGTTCGCACATTCATGACAAGGTGTGTTCTTTCACCCTCAGCAAGACAAAGGGTTGAGGCTAACTGTTTTGTTTTTCTTGGATCATTGGGTATTTGTCTTAGTATTTTGTTTCTTAGCTCTGGAGAGATAGCTCCAATAACACTATCTTGAGCATTTATTGTGAATTTGTTTCCTGTGGCTGCATTATGGGCCCTTTGTTTAAATTCATCTACTTTAGCATTCTGTATAAATAGGTGAGGTGCATCTATTGGGTTGTTGATGTCTTCTTGTATAGCTCTCTTTAAGTTTTGCAATGTCAGCTACTGTGTGTTTACCTTTACACAACCTATTAAGTAATTCTACAAACAATTTGCTGTCTCTTTGACCCATGATTTCATTAAGTTCAAACATTTTAAAGTGTTTATGCCATAAACTGGGAGAAAGAACAGCATAAATCTACATTTTTGAGGTCTTTGAAAATATAAGCATCCATAAAAGATTCTAATTGGAATAAGTCACCAATAGCAATTATGCTCACACCTCCAAAATGCTCCCTACAGCCTTTTATATCTTTAAGCCTATTGTTTAGCCGTATTGCAAACATACCATTTCCTACCATTAAGATTTCATCAACAAAAATCAATTGACTCCTCAAAGTGTTTAGTCTACTTGAATCAAGCTGTTTGTAATTTCTCAGTGATTGATTGGCAGGAATGGCCAGAGTGCTATGAAGAGTGTCACCCATAAGCTTTACCAGTTGGAGCTAATAGTATAACTATGATCTGATGAAAATCATCACCAGCTCTAGTGTTATAATACTTAAGCACTGCCTGATACAAAGCTTTTGTTAAATGCGATTTGCCAACACCAGCCCCTCCACTGAGGAAGCAGTAGAAAGGGGTTTCTGAGGTTTTAATCTGATGTAAAATGTGTTAAAAAAATTCTTTTTCCTCTTTATCGGGTGTCTGGACCATTTGACGAAAATTAAAATCAGGTAATTCATTCAATATCAGTGGTTCATTATTCAGCGATGTTGATGAAATGTTGAGATGATCAAAGAGGTCATAGTTTTCACTAAAATCAGGATGTAAATCTTCATGAGATCCAATCCTTGAACGGAATTGGTCGATGGAGATCCCCATATTTACTTGTGTGCTTGAGCGAGCAACAACAATCCAACTAACTAGAAACTCAGTTTATTAAAATAGATAACACTCTTGACAGTTCAAGGCAAATAATAGTTTCTTTCAGTTTGTGACACTTTGAGACACTCGTGAGACATTTTGAGACACTAGTGAGACACTTTGAGATACCCTGAGACTCTTTGAAGCGCAACCCGCACAAATACATTCAAGCCGACAAATGTTGGCTTGCGAGAGTACAATGACTCCTTTCAATCTGACACAACCCGCACCGAAGGTCCAAGCCGATAAATGTTGGCTTGTGAAAGCGTAAAAGCTCCTGTGCAACCTGCACTGAACACAAGCCGCGTTTCAGCGTGCTGACTTACGTGAAAAAATCTTTTGTTATAGACACCTGAAGAAATAACGAAACAAACGCCTCAGATTATGAAAGAAAGAACACAAACCAGATGTACAAACGTAATCGCATTTCGTGAGAGCTTAATCGTGAAGCTCCCACAACAAAATTGAAAAGTTAAAGCACGCAAAGAACCCGTGAAAATATGAAATGACTTATCCTTACCTTGGAAACAAAAATCCCAAGAAACAAACATGAAATTCCGAATAAGTTCTCCAAAACCCAACGACTGAGAAGAGAAATGGCCGCCGTACAATACACTATGAAAAAACGCCGACTGGAATCCAGTCTTCACGGCTCACTGAACGCAAATAGAAACCACGTGACAAGCACTTCTCTCTCGTGGACAAATAAATAAAGAAATAAATTTCTCGGGCGTTGACTAAGTGTGGGAAATCCCACACAAAAACTCTTTTCACTCGAGAGCTACAAAACTTAACCGACGTATTCAAAACATTCAATCAAGAAAGTGAAGGTACAACAAACAGCCAACGAGAAACCAGGGTAAAACATGAAAACTTCACGATTTGCTCTAGTTTTGCATCTGATTGGTTAAGAGGGCAGCGAGAGTTTTTTTTTTACCAATCAAAGGGCAGCGAGAGTTTTTTTTTTTTGACCAATCACAGAACGTAACGTAGTAAAACCGATTTTATTCTGGGTTACTTTCTCCAAGGTGGTAACTTGATTAAATCTGAGTTTTTCCCAAGCTGTCATCGTCTTAATCCGAATAAGAGAAATAATGGAAAGATGTATCGTGGATTCTGACAATACTAACAACAAATTGATTGTGCCGAAAGGGAATTAAAAGAAATTTCCTTTTTAGGAAAGACCAGCCAATCGCAGCAAACACTACTTACTACGTTTCTGGAGGCGTGGAGCTGGTCTGAACGAACTGAAGTCATCAATGGCTCTTTTTCTCATAACAACTGTGAAAATGATGAGAAAAAAATTTTCACTGTTAAGTAAAATAAAAATACGTGTGATTTCTAAACAACCACAGGACTTAAATATTTACGAGTGACAGAGTCAAATTGGGTTGTGTATAATTATTTCTGAACCAAAGAAAACCTTAGGGTATTCTCTATTTTTTGTAGAGAACCATCAAACAAGGTCGTTACAAATCAATAAGAAAATAAGCTGGTTTTGCGATGGAAAAAATTATGGCAAATTACAAATGGTGAAATTTTCCCACCGATGCTGAGCCAAGGGCGTTGAATCGTTTTTAGGGAAAAAAATTATGAAAAAAAATTTGTTGAAATAGCCCCTTTAAATGGCTTACTGTTACATTTGTACATTGCATTGGTTTGTTGCGCGTCGCCGTCACTCAGCTCCACGTACGGGACCTTTCCATTCATTGGCACTACGTTACGGATGGTGGGTTTGCCATTTTTGGAGAAAGCCGTAAACGGGTAGTGCATGATGGACTCGAAATCATACGGCACGCCATAATCAACAACTTCAGTTCCCCATTTCCTTTTGGCGAAAGCGTCTTCGAGACCTGAAGAAGAAAAACAAGTGAATGGTAGAAAACAGAAGAGTTGAATAAGGTTACATAGCACATTGTGGAGCACACAAATGATTACAACACAAGCATCGATAAACTGCTATGTAACCAAACTGCTTGAAGAGTCGGAAAACACAAGTAGCCAGGTAACTATTGCTTTCAGTCTTCAGAGGAAACATACGGCCGTGGTATATGATCTCTATGCCTAGTGTGGGGCAGAGAAAACCAATCCAATATCGGAATACTTTCGACACTCGATTGAAAATTGGTTTATTCATACCTGATAGAGCGTTCATCGCGCAACTTAAGTCCTTGGTAAAACTCTTATTCTTGTAAACAATATACTTCTAACTGATCAATTTGCCCGAACAAAAAACAATTATCTTTCACCCTTGCGACGAGGTTGAAAGTTTACGTGTCGCTATTCATGGCACCTTGGTTTGCCCTCATGTGGCCCATATACTTAGGGCTATCGAAAATCCTATCGTTGGCGCTTATCAACTGTGGAATATTCTCACCATCCAGGACGTTCGCCCATATAACCTGAATGTAACTGTCTCGGTCCGGTCTGCTCTGCTCGTGCCAGAACCCAACTGAATGTCCGATCTCGTGCACCATCACGTGAGTGAAATCACAGTCGCTACCGATAGAGATCTGAGTCTTGTAACCATGGTGGCCCATGTGACCCCAACAGCTACATAATGAAGTTGAGATGATAGAAGCTAATTGAGGTGGCTTAAGATTAAATGTAAATAAAAATGAGTAGCATTTCAAACAAATTATAACATTGGCTCATGCACGGCGTGGTTCCCAATCCACTGTTTCCAGACAGAGTGTGACCACTGGAGTATTTTTGAATATATAGTTTTCAATCTTTCTTGACTTTTTCTCTTTTTTTGTCGTGCTTGTCCCTGTAGTAGGGAAAGGTTTTTCATTTCCAGGATAGTGTTTTCCAATTTGAAGGCGAACCATTACTCAGGTTCATACCACCTTTGTCAGAGGCAGGAAAGCGTCCAGAGAATACGACTCACAATAACGCAAATTGCAAGATGTCAAATAGCATGAACAAGGACAAGCATTTGGATGGTTTTTGTCATGAACTAAGATACAACTAGATAATTTGATCCTTATAATCATAAATATTTTCCCGCATTTGACTCGAGTGTCATCAATTCTCGGCTGCAGTCAGTTAAGGAAGCAAAATTTCCTTTATCTTACCCCTGGTCCTTAAAGAATTCCAATTAAGCCTTTTCATTCGTCCTGGGCACAAACCGCAAGCAAGTTTTACGTTCCCACTGCTTTATGGCATTTTTCACAGAGCGAACAGCGCTTTCCATGTTTCCTGCAAGAAACATGGTGAATGAAATATACATAACCCTTTCTCAAAGCAAAGACTTATCACCTGTTGATCATGGAGAAGCATGCGATGAAACAGATACCTACATTTTTCGAATTTAAGTAGGGTGATATTTATCATAGTCTCTTATGAGTCTAGCTTTAGAAGCTTAAACCTCAGCAAGGGTAGACTAGAATCTCGTGTAAACAACGCTAAAATACCATAGGCAGTAAGGTAAGAAGTAAGGTTTTTCTCGAAACATCTCAGTTGTGCAGCCTTTCTACAATTTAGACGAAGGGAAAGGGGAGAAAAAAATTTGCGTTCATTGACTTAATTGTTCTGAGGATGATGTAAAGCGCTACATCATGAACATCTCAGTCATCTTTTGCAAAGTGAAAATTACCAGACTTGGAGAAGACTACAAAATATTATTAGTTCGGTGAGATAGAAGGAGGCAAGGATGGCCAAGGATAGCCAAGGACGACTGAGGATGGCCAAGGATGGTTAAGGATGGCCAAGGATAACCAAGGATGGCCAAAGATGGTTGAGGATAGCCAAGAATAGACAAGGATGACCAACGATGGCCAGGGTTGGCCAAGGATGGTTAAGGATGGCTAGGGGTTACCAAGGATTGACACGTATTGTAAATAAAATGATGAACCTCAAATTTGAGCCTCAACTCCCATCAGACGATAAGCTCAATTTCAATAGGTTTTGTCATTTCCCAGGGGCCATATTAACTTACCTATCGAGCAGTCAAATGTGTAGGGGATGATAGCATTAAGCCAGCGTTCACTGTCCACACTGCTAGCTGCACGAGAGTCAGCCGAGCTTTTGGACGGGTCGCCATATTTCTTTAAATTTTCCTGTTGTTTCTTTGTTAGACGAATGTCTCCTTGATAGTAGGGCAAATGCTTGCCGGGAGGGCTGTGATGTGGGTCTGTAAATGAAGCAACGAATATGTCTTTACAAGCTTACACTTGGGTTACATGTATTTTCTAAATTTTTTGAGTCACAAGTGGATTTTAGTCCAATCCGTTGGGTCACAATCTCCAGATATGTGAACACCACGATGGCAGTCAGCGTGGGTGACCACCATTTTGCCAGAAGATCCTGTATAGGAAAACTGCAAGGCACTCATCTCAGAATAATTCATAAGAAGATCATTAAGAGCTGAATGTGCCATAACAATTAGCCTTTTAACTCCCAGAAGTGATTCATATGTAACTTCTCCCTACATATCCATCCCCTATCCAGCAAACAGGTAATGAGAATACTCAAATGTATCAGGTAGAAGTTGTTATCTTGATCTTACACCAAATTCTTGGAACTATTTTACAAGGAAATGTGTAGCAGCTTGAGGGGAGAATTAACAATCAGATATTGGGAGTTAAGGGTTAAAGCCAGTAAGTAACGAGTATTTCTCAATGGAGTGAGGGATTTGACTCCCGATCAAACGGCTGAAGATTTGACGAAATCGCTCCAATTTATGTTGACAAGAGATGATCAGGCAAAGAGAAAGACTTCACATAGAGTTAATTCTTCCCAAGCCAATCTCCGTCGTGTTATTTTTAGATCAAACCCGTTGAAAAAGCAAAACCAATCCCGCGCAGCGAACGTTATCGCATGGACATCACATGCGCCGTTTATCCTTCCTACGCAGAAGCAAATCATGAAAAACGCGCGAGTTTCACTTAAATTTCACCTAATGGAGAGGAGACCGGTGAAAGATGAATTTTGAAGACCATTTTTAGCACGGTGGATGTCCCTTTCCTTCTGCAATAGAAAGACCACACCGGAAAGGACGTTTAACTCTCGAATGTTTATTACCTGGATTCATGTTGGCTTCAAGAATTTGCTCCATAGTACCTTTAAGGCCTCTGCCAAAGGCGAACGCGGCAAAGAAGACGCAAAGTCCGAGAAGAAACGCTTTCGCCATCCTACAGAGAAAGGGTAGAAAAAGGTCCAGCTAACATTTAAACATGAAATAAATATCTGCGGAAAAGCATTTTTTGTTGACAAAAAAACTCCCTAATATAAATTAGGAGTGATGAATGCCACAAAGAAAATCAGACAAAAAGCCAAAACGGTCTTTCGGAGAAATAAATAATTTCATGGTTTATCGAAAAACACAAGTGCAAGAACTAAACTGCCTTTTTCATATTCAAGCAGTCCGATAGTAGTTAAAAAATCAACGCAATTTTTCAAACATTTCAAGAGTAACTGGGCAGTATACGATATAAAATTTCAGGCATCAACGACGGTTTTTTTCTCTTTTACCTGAAAACGAAATTAGAGTTCTCTCTGTAATTTGCACAATGAAGTGAAAACTTCGGCTTTACGACTATAGATTGAGAGCCATCGGGTTTATTCAGTTGCACAGACTGTTTTCATAATATCTTTTTGTTTCAGTTCTAACCTAACACTTTTTTGCTTGTGTTCTCATGGCTTTCAGCAATTCGAAGAAAAAAGGTGTTACGTTTTTCTTAAAAGTCCTTTCATAACGAGTTCAACCAAAAATATATTTGACTGCATGTATCACACTTTCATTGCCAGAAAGCGAAATTTTGCCTTTATTGGTCTTTATTTGCAAATGAAAAGTTATAAATGAAGCCATGATATAGGTTGACATTAACATTAATAGGTAATATAATTTAATGAAAAGTGATTCGAGACAATCCTGCACACATAAAAAGAAATAAACAAACTCGAATTTAAAGAAATATGTTGGCAATGATCAGGAATGTTTACACACGTGAAAATCTGATCATGGTTTCCACGAGAGCCAAATGAAACAAACTCTTGTTAAATCAAATTGTTATTACATGCAAATTAAGTCGAACAGAAACTCCTCATTTTGACCAGAAATAAACGAGCATTCGTGCGACAGATAGCGCGTTCTTCACAAGGCAAATTTCACCTTCATAAATGCCCTCCTTTGCTAAGGGCAGTCCCGAAATTATTTTTAGAAATATAATTTCTAACTCTACAACGCGATCGTGATCACCCTTGTTTTGAATCTCAACGGCCTGTTTGTATTGTCCTTTACCTGTATGGAACAGTCACTAAGAGGCGAACCAACCAAATAAAACTGAGAATTTACTATCAAGTTAATTTCATTCCATGTTTATCTCCCGAAATCGATGTTAGCAAGTTGAGTTCAACGCAAAGTAGATTATCTTTCTTCTTAGGACTTTAAGAACCAAATGGCGTTTTCTTCAATCGCGTTTAACCCATTTTCTGTGGAACCTGAAATTAGCGGTCAACCTGTATTAAGTCATTCCTCGTGAGCGACTGCTTAAATACAGCTACGACTGTAGCTTACGATACAGTATTTCATTCTCATAAACAAACATCGTTGTTTCAGCTTGAAAGGGATCACATACAGTGTTTATCTATCTTTGTATGGGATGTAGAAACTCGATGCTTTGTGAAAGAAAGTATATGTAGTCGAAGTTCATGCGTCTTGGCACCACCTAATCTTGTATTGCCGTTTGTTGTGACTATTCGGACACGTGTATTGCATTGAAAGTTTGCCCTGTTAAACAGTTTTGGAAATCTATTCCGACAACTAGTACAAACAGTCGGTGCACATGGCGAGCATAAGATTATCGACTAAGAAACTGGTAGCTGTTTTCGTAATTAGACCCTATTTGAGTTAACTCAAGGGCTCGAGACTGACCGGAATCCAAACACTAATCAGTCCCTCTCTTATTCTAGATTTTATCTTTAGTTTTTCTGTTCTAGTTTACTCGCCGACTTGAGCTAGTGGTTAACTTAGGGTCATTTTAAATATATTTTGTAACGATTTGCAAATGAAACTGAAGTATGCTCATCAGGTATGATTCATTTTAACTGCACAAGCATTTTAGGCGTGCTTTTAAGTGTGATGAATCCATAGGGGGCTAGCAGGCTTTTCAGTTAAGATTTTGTAAGATATGCAACAGCCACTCGAAGGCATCTCTTTTAACTTTGCTTTTGTGTTTATTCACTACTGTCTTTTCTTTATGATGATGTTACGCTCGCTGCATCCTGCATCAATAAACGAGATACCCGATGTTTGTTTTTATTAAGATTAGTTACAAAATCTTTCTAAATCGTTTCAGGGTGATTAGAGTTCATCAGAGGTTTTCTTAAAGGAGACTCTCCTCAAATAATTGCTCACCAGCTAATTACGGTTAGCTTTTATTTCTGATGAGGGCATACGAAGTGTTGGAGTCAAACTTTGGCTTCAACTCCTTTCCTACCCACCCTTCCCCCAAAGAATAAAACGCGTTCTTGGCACAACTACAAAACCAATAAACGCCCAAACGCTAGGTATGACTAGGAAGAAACGTTTCAATCTTCCACAAATCTTAATACTGGTTTATCTACTTTTATTGAATTAGGGCAGGGAAAAAAAAGACAGTTTTATGCCAAGAGAACGAAGAACGAGGTTAAGGAAACGAAACTTGGTAAATCATCTAAAGACTGCTGAGCGACTCGTAAAGAAAATGGAAAACCAAAATCCGCCTTTCTTCCTGTATGAAGAGAGTACAATTGCAAATGAAAATTATGCAGATGCAAGTAACAGAGCCTAACCGCCGGGAAGATCAAGGGGGAAAGTTTCTAGTGAAAATGTGGTGCTGGGTCCTTGCAGGGCGATATAACGGATAATCTGGTTTTATCAACGGGGTTGGAAATGTAAATTGGCCACCGTGGAGAGTTTCTAAAGCTGAAGTTTCGAGCTTTAGCCCTTCGACAGAACGAAACGTTCGCCTAACGCTCGGAAAATCAGATTAAGGAACTCTTAACGGTAGCCATTTATGTTGTTAACTCAGTTGATAAAACCAAATCATCCTGTAACTTCCGAGAAAGTTCAGCACAGTAATATTAAAAGTGAGGAGATGTGGTACATTTTTAGGAAACTAAAGTTACCGCATCGATGTAACGGAAAACAGCTTGGTTAGACCTCTCAATATACGATAAATTTTGTTTCTTTTTAAAAAAAATGGTCCCTCAAAGGTGGAGTTTGGAAACCAAAACAACGTGTCATGGGCTTCATTCGGCCAAATATGACTACCTCACCACGTGAATAAGATAACAGCTTTTTATTTTAAAGCATGATCATTATCGAACAAAAAACGAAAGTCACATCAAGTTCATAAGCAAATACTGGAAACTTCTACAGTGTGTTGGTTGTAATATTTCTGAAAATAAAAAAGGTGCATAAAGTTGACGCAATTAAGTGTGAATTCAAACTAAACAAATAACAAGCGGTCGGCATGTGAAATCCCATTTCAACTTGTTTCAAAAATTAAATGCTTCATTCGAATTGTGTAGATATTTAAATGACTTTCACAAGTTTATAGTTTAAAAATTTATCAGCTGTACGTCATAAGAACATCGTCACATATGTTCTACAAATTCTGAATGAAATAACTTTCGATGCGCCGTCAAACTGGAGAAAAAAATTTAACAACAATTTTCTTTGTGCCATTTCTAAAAATACTTAGCATTTAAAGTTTAGAAGCTGAGCTATGATTGGCCACAAGAATTAGCACCTAAAATAATTGTCTTCAAAGATGTGGGTACAATCGAGGAAAAAAATGGACTTTTGTATAGACATGAGCTTTGGCACTTAGTTTAGAAACACGAACCATGCATTAACAAAAACATCGAAACCGAAGATTCAGAAACCTAAACAATATTGTTACATGTACTATATTTCACAGTCCAGCCGACTACTTTGGGTAGCAGTGAAACAGGGAAAATCTCAAGTGAGAGAGGTGTTATTATCGCGGAACAAGCTTCCCTGTTAAGTTGAAACAGTACACGCCTAGCAAAACCAAACAAAACAAAAATCTTTGACTTCCGAACCAAGCTTTACATGCCACTGGGAAACTTACGTGTCACGCAACTCGAGGGAAATGCCACTAGTTGTCACGCTTCAAAGGAATTAACTTGAGGAGCGATAAACCAAAAATACTGTGTATATCGGACTTAAACTGCCCTTCACAAAAAAGTGCTCTATGTAAAAAAAGCTGTCTTCACCGATTCAAACTTCACCTAGTGGCGGAAAATTTGCTTGGCTTTCGTATAGTGTCGGAAGTTAGGGACGAAAGTAGAAAGTCTCACTCCCAATCTATGACGTAATGTCTGGGTCGAGCTGGTTAAATGTGAGCGAGTTAACGAGTAAGGAATCACTCTTCGCTACAGCTCGCGCACTTAGCTTCGCAACTGTAAAACATCCACAGATTTGTAATAGAACTCGGTGTTCTCATGGAGACCAAAGACGAAAATGTAAGTTCAAATATTCAATTTAGATTCCAAATATTCCACGAAACCTTCGCTTCACCTTCGAGAGCGCATCGTTGTCTGCTTATTTCCAAGCATGATTGAATTGCATTGCGATCAGACTTGCTTGATGCTTATGATATAGTCAAATCGATTATGTCTTTAACCCGTTTCCAACACGAGCAACTGAACCACTTAGTTCCGGTGAAAATCTACATATTTCGTAAATTATTGGCTTTTAAAACATTTATTTCTCTTGTAGATTGGAAATTGAAAGGCTCGTTTTGGACAATTACTCTCTTAGACAAATAAAACAGTATTTTATAGTTGTCGTATATCGGCACCACTGTACCTAATGGCATGACCTGATGGACAAAATTTGCTCAGTGCGCCTCTTGCTGTGGAGGCCATCCCACCGCATACCGAGGAGGCAGAATAGGGGCGGGGTGGGGGGGGGGAATCTACGAAAGACTAGCGTACCAACTAAGGGAAGAGAAGGGGATGAGCCCAACCCAGATCAGTCACTTGGCTTTTAAACACCCTTTGACTCCAAATCTCCCTCCCCTCCCCTCCCCTAAGTACCCCTCTAAACTCTTATCTGTTAAATCTACAGTTGTCCCTAAGCTATTTTCCTGCAGTACCTTTGCCAAAAGGAAATGTATGCAATAAATGACGTATTTACCCCATAGCAGACGAATATGAAGATCTTTGACCACAGTGACAGAGAATGGCACACTACAGATCATCAGCTTTACTCTCGCAACGAAGACGGACAAGCTCCAGGTCACTACATGTGGGTGAATGGCAAATCTGTTTTATCAAATGCAGTCAGTGAGAACCAAAAAAGTAAGTCTATCAATAAATATACCTATAATCAAAACAACAGAAATAATGGGACCTACGCTACAATCAAAATAGTCGCCACCTTGGAATAGCATCACAATCTTTGACCCTTTGTGCCCAAGGGGTGACTTTCATCTAATTTCTCACTACGAAATCACACCTGAATCACACACCACGATCACAAGAAAAAGAAACATTACTCTTGTCCAAAAAGACAAGTAAGTAGAAAGGAAAGTTTCTTGCCCTGTATGCACCAGTTAATATAATATTAGAATGGTTTACTAAACAAGTGTCTCGTTTATCACTATGCTTTTCAACAGCTCATTTTAAGATCCACACTGTCGTGGAGCTTGACGAAAACAAGAAGTCTCATCAAGTTGTCATTTTAGAGCATAAAGGTGGTAGTGTTGTGGCCATAAACCAGGAAGATGACACTGTCATTGCTAAGGTATGATGGCAGAAAATTTCCTGTTAATAGTTGCATGTCAGGGCTAGATAAAAAATGAAAAAAACCAAGTGTGTCCTTGTCTTGGACATTTTTTTATGGACTTATTGAATGAGCAAGGATCTTACTCACTCACCCAGAAACTCAACGCAGAAAACTGAACAGATATTTCTATATGTCCCATTCTGAATTTGCTGTGCCATCATCAACCATAACACTATGGATAATCAAGGATAATCTTCAGACATAGACTGTACGTTGAATGGAGACTCTACTTAAAAACCAGAGGGTATTAACCCTTTACATCCTAACATCAGTATGCATATTCTCCATACTGTTCTCTATACATTTCCAAAGGTACTTGCAGGGAGAATTTGTTGAATGATCAAGAGCATCTTGACATTGTTATCATTCCTTTATTCTTACGACCTCACTCTTAGGAGTTGAGAATTAACAGGGGGTCCTGGTGACTTTGGAATGCTCATATTATATGCTAATATTATACTTCAGTCACACGCAGGTGTTTAGATGTAGGAATTTTTAAGGAAGAGGGCAGGGGGAGGGAGTGGGAAGAGTGCAAACAACTGTGCTCTATTTGAATTTAGGATTAATGTGCCATATTATTATATTGCATATTACAAATCATTTATTTTTTAATATTACAGATAGAGTAATAACTGAAAAGGAATGTTCTAGGTGATGACATGCACATTGACAACTCAGTCGGAGTCTGATGATGACCTTCTGTGCAAAAGCTAACCCCTTTAACTCTCAAGATCTGATTGTTAACCCTCCTGTCCAGCTGCTACACATTTTCTTGTAAATCAGTCATGAGAATTTGGTGTGCGATTAAGATAACAATTTCTACCTAATAAGTTTGAGTCTTCTCGTTACCTTATGGACATGATAGCAAGAAGTTGCATACTGATAACTTCTGGGAGTTAAAGGGTTAACAATGAACTCCAGTGAGGCGGTCAACATCAGCCATTGTCAGCAAAAGCAGTCATTTCCGAACGTGCTCTGACTCAGAGTCTGACTGCTCTTGTCCACAGGAACTTCCTAAACCTCTAAGCCAAAGCAACTCCCTTGATGAAGTTAAAAGAGACAGTCCTGAGGTGTTGTTTTACAAGGTGGCTAGGGAAGAAGACAGTGAGCTGTTTTACTTCAAGTCCTACCTTAAAGATAAGCAACGCGTCCTCGGCTTTGATCAGAAAGGAAATCCAAGGAACACCTCCAAAGTACAACCAGATCAGCTGGAAAGCTGGTTTTCTGTGTTTTAAAGTCTCTTGCAACTGCAAAACTAAAGTTGCAGTTTACAGTTGAAGTAAGAGATATTTTCCAAACAGTAAATTCTGGTAAGGAAATTGTTTCACTTAGGTTAAGCTAATGATGTCATGCAGTGCAAGTTTGACTACAAAATTCATGAAGTTTAGCATGATAAGACATTTGTTTACTGTCTGTTTTAAGATGAAATTATAATCAAAATGTAATTTTATACATGTTGGAAAAATATTTTCATAAAATAGAGATTAAATCCACAGAAAGTTTTGCACAATTTATTTTCATAATTAATATCACTTTGATGTCCAAGTAACCTCAAAACGATTAATTACAGATGAATTTTTAAGAAAAGTGACAGTCTTTTAGCTAATAGTGAATTAAGATTCAGTGAATTTGGTATGTCGTATCCTCTTAAAAGTTTCATAATATTTCACTGGCATTTGTAGGAAATTTTTCATTTTTCTACTGATTTTCCTTTGTTAAAGGTATCGGGACTATTTTAAAAATAGAAAAAACCTCCTTTCAGTTTCTTTAAGATCTGCATGCAGCAAAATGGTTGTGAACATGTTGCTATCAATTTTAAATAAATATTTCATTGGAAATCAATTTGTAATTTGCTTTATATTGACATCAATCGAATTAAACATTCTGTGGCAGACAGACAAAAAGGCGAAGTACTTGAGATGAGATCTTAGGAGTGAAAGGGTTAATTACGCACTGTTAATTGTTTAAAATTTAAGTAAGGTAAACATTTGCTTATGTACGATTATGCGACATTTGTAAAGATACAACTGTTTTATTAGTATTTCATTTGTTCAGTTTACATTTTGTCCACCTTATGTGTATCTCCAGTTTACGGTCATTTCGTTCCGTGGTCAGATCGTTCCACAAAATAGTAAGTTCGTTCCACATATATAATATATATTTTCTAAACGTGTAAATGTGATCTGAGTACAGAGTAGCGATCGGAACATAGACGAAAGTATTTTCACAACTATTTACAAAACAGTGAGAGCGCCGTATGTTAATTTCAGTGTGCATTGCAGAACGATGTGAGAACTATTCACATATTAGAGAGAGCTTATGTTAGTTTTCTGTAAGTCAAAGATGATGTTAGAATTCAATTAAAAGCCTGATGCGAAATTTTAGCAAAGGATATTGCGTTTGTCAGTATATCATTCAAAAAGTTAAAGAAATGAAACGACGTCTAGTAATTAAAGCCGCACCGTGATTGCCGAAGTTAATACTATTATGTTATTGACATTTGATCACAAAACAGACCAGAAGATATTCAACAAAGTACCAAGTTGTCTGCGTATTTGTTAGCGCACTCGATGTAAAGTGGTTTTAGATTAAACATTGTTGTTGCGAGAGAAACATTTTCTGATTTACGCCCGTTTCCGGCGCTACTTGTCGAGTTCAAGCACTACGTTCGAGTCCGCTCCTAGCATTCTGGTAAGGGCATACGTAGTTTTGGAGTGAAAAAATAGCTTCCACTCTTTTTCTCTCCATCCTTCTTCCAAAGAATAAAACGCGTTCTTGGCACTACTGCAAAACTAATAAACGTCTAAACGCCAGCTATGACTAGAAGGAAACGTCTTACGCTTGGTTGGACTTCTCAATCTACGGCAAATTTTGATTCTTTTAAAAAAATGGTCCTTCGAAGGTGGAGTCCAGAAACATGTAAAGGGAAATATTAGCCTTCATTCGCCCAAATATGACTGCCTAACCACGTGATTAAGATAACAGCTTTTTATTTTTAAGCATGATCATTATCGAACAAAGAATGAAAGTCACATCAAGTTCGTAAGCAATTATTGGAAACTTACTGAAAATAAACAAGGTTCATAAAGGTGACGCATTAAATGTACAGTTGTTGAAATCGAAATATTTCTGTATTCAAACTATACCTAAGTAACAGATGGTCGGCATATGAAATCCCATTTCAACTTGTTTCGAAAATTAAATGCACCGTTCGAATTGTGTAGATATTTCAATGACTTTGTCAAGTTTGTAATTTAAAAATTTATCAGCTGTACGTCATAAGATCATCGTCACATATTTTTTACAAATTCTGAGTGGAATAACTTTCGATCCGCCGTCAAACTAAAAGAAAAACTTTAACAACAATTTTCCTCGTGCAATTTCTTAAAATACTTGGTATTTAAAGTTTAGAAGCTGAGCTATGCTTGGCAACAAGAATTTTAGCTAGCCCCTCCTAAAATAATCGTCTTCAAAGATGTGGGTACAATCAAGAAAAAAAAGGAAGAAACCAAAAGTTGTCTTTTATATAGACATGAGCTTTGGCACTTAGTTTAGAAACACGAACCGTACATTAACAAAAACATCGAAACCGAAAATTCAGAAACCTAAACAATACTGTTACATTTACTATATTTCAAAACTCAGCCGACTATTTTGGGTAGCAGTAAAACAGGGAAAATTACAAGAAGTGAAAGAGGTGGAATTATTGCAGAACAGGCTTCCCTGTCAAGTTGAAACAGTACGCGCCTTGCAAAACCGTACAAAACAAAAATCTTTGACTTGCGAACCAAGATTTACATGCCCCAGAGAAACTTACGTGTCACGCAACTCGAGGGAAATGTCACTAATTGTCACGCTTCAAAAGAAATAAATTGAGGAGCGATAAACCCAAAAAATACTGTGTACATCGGACTTAAAGTGCTCTACAAAAAAAAGCTGTCTTCACTGATTCAAACTTCACCTGGCGTCGGAAAATTTGCCTGGCTTTCGTGCCGGGATCGGAAGTTAGGACGAAAGTGAAAAGTCCCACTCCCAATCAATGACGTATGTCCGGATTAAGCTGGTTAAATGAGAGCGAGTTAGCGAGCCGGAGATCATTCTTCGCTACAGCTCCTGCACTTAGCTTCGCAACTGTAAAACATCTACGGATTTATAAAAGAACTCAGTGTTCTCATGGAGACCAAAGAGGGTGTGGAAAATTTAAATGTAAGTTTAAATATTCAATTTAGATTTCAAATATTCTACGAAACCTTCGCTTCACCTTCGAAAGCGCATCGTTGTGTACTTATTCACGAGCATAATTGAATGGCATTGCAATCAGACTTGCCAAATACTTCGGCTCAGCGCTTATGATAGAGTCAAATCGAGTATGTCTTTAACCCGTTTCTAACACAAGCAACTGAATCACTTAATTTCGGTGAAAATCTACGTTTTTCGTTAATTATTGGCTTTTCATTTATACTTCTAATAGAGTGGAAATTGAAAGGCTCGTTTTGAACAATTACGCTCTTGCACAAATTAAAATGGGATTTCAAATCCGAAAACAGTGTTTAATAGTTGTCGTAGATCGGCACCACTGTACCTCATGGCATGATCTGATGGACAAAATTTGCTCAGCGTGCCTCTTGCTGTGGGAGACCATCCCACCACATACTGAGGAGGCAGAACAGGGGCGGGGTGGTGGGAGGGGGGGGGGAAATCTACGAAAGACTAGCATACCATCGAGGGGAAGAGAAGGGGATGAGCTCAATCCAGATGGGTCACTTAGCTTTTTAAACACCCTTTGACTCCAAATCTCCCCCCCCCCCTCCCCTCCTCTCATCTTAGTACCCCTTTAAACTCTTTGTTGTTAAATCTACAGTCTCCCCTAAGCTATTTTCTTGAAATACTTTTGCCAAATGGAAATGTATGCAATTAATGACGTATCTACCCCACAGCAAATACACGCGAGACTCTTTAACCACAGCGACAGAGAATGGTGCACTGCAAATCATCAGCTTTTAAATTGCAACGACACAGGACTGATTCGTGGTCACTATATGTGGGTGAATGACAGATCTGTTTTATCAAATGCAACCAAGGAGAACCAAGAAAGTAAGTCTATCAATAAATATTCTTACAATCAAAACTACAGAAATAATGGAACCTACGCTACAATCAAAATAGTCGACACCTTGGAATAGCATCACAATCTTTGACCCTTTGAGCCTAAGGGGTGACTTTCATCTAATTTCTCACTACGAAATCACACCTGAATCGCACACTACAGTTACAAGTAAAAGAAACATTACTCTTCTCCAACATGACAAATAAGTAGAAAAGAAGGTTTCTTGCCCTGTCTGGACCAGTCAATATTTATATGTTATTTGCCGGCTGGGAGGTCCGTATGGTGAAAAACTGTGACCGAGGTCTTGAAAATACTGCCCGAGGCCGTAAAATATTAATATGGTTTACTAAACAAGTGTCTTGTTTATCACTATGCTTATCAACAGCTCATTTTAAGACCCACACTCTCCTGGAGCTTTACGAAGACAAGAGAAGACCTCGTCAAGTTGTCATGTTAGAGCATAAAAGTGGTAATGTTCTAGCCATAAACCAGGATGATGACACTGTCATTGCTAAGGTATGATGGCAGAAAATTTCCTGTTAATAGTTGCATGTAAGGGCTAAATCCAAAACCAAAAATCAAAAATCAAGAGTGTCCTTGTCTTAGACATTTTTTTATGGACTTATTGAATGAGCAAGAATCTTACTCTCTCACCCAGATACTCAATGCGGAAAACTGGACAGATATTTCTATATGTCCCATTCTGAATTTCCTGTGCCATCATTAACCATAACTTGATAGAAATCTTGTGCTCATAATGTAATTGCTAAATGATAGCCACGCATAATCTTAAGACATAGACTATGCGTTGAGTGGAGACTCTACATGAAAACTAGGGGTATTAACCCTTTACACCCTAACATCTGTATGCACATTCTCCATACTGTTCTCTATACATTTCTAAAGGTGCTTACAAGGGGAATTTGTTTAATGATCAAGAGCATCTTGACATTGTTATCATTTCTTTATTCGTATGACCTTACTTTTTCATTCAGGGGTGATATTGTAATGAGAAATTACATGCTCATCACCCTTAGGAGTTGAGAGTTAAACAGGGGATCCTGATGACTTTGGAATGCTAATATTATACTTCAGTCACATCCAGGTGTTTAGATGTAGGAATTTTTAAGGAAGAGGGCAGGGGGAGGGGGAGGGGGTGGGGGTGGGGAGAGTGCAAACAACTGTGCTTTATTTGAATTTAGGATTAATGTGCCAGATTATGATATTACATATTAAAAATTTATTTTTGAATATCACAGACAGAGAACTTTACTGAAAAGGAATGTTCGGGGTGATATGACATGCACATTGACAACTCAGTCAAAGTCTGATGATGACCCTCTGAGCAAAAGCTAACCCCTTCAACTCACAAGATCTGATTGTTAACTCTCCTATCTAGCTGCTACACATTTTCTTGTAAATCAGCTACGAGAATTTGCTGTGAGATTAAGATGAAAACTTCTACCTGATAAGTTTGAGTCTTTTCATTACCTGTTTACTGGATAATGTAGGAACATAATAGGGAGAGGTTGCATATTGATCACTTCTGGGAGTTAAAGGGTTAATTTCCATTTTCCCAGCTGCTCTGACTCAGAGTCTGACTGCTCTTGCCCACAGGAACCCCCTAAACCTCCAAGCGAATACAAAATCCTTGATGAAGTTAAAGAAGACAGTCCTGAGATATTGTTTTACAAGACGGCTAGGGTACCTGGAAGTGAGCTGTATTACTTCACGTCCTTCCTCAAAGACAAGCAACGCATCATCGGCTTTGATCCGGAAGGAAAACAAATCAACACTACCAAAGTACAACCGGATAAGCGGGAAAGTTGGTTTTCTATAGTGTAAAATCTCTTTCAATTACAAGATTGAAATTGCAGTTTACGGTAGAAGAGATATTTTCTAAACAGTAAATTCTGGTAAGGAAATTGTCACTTAGGTTAAGCTAATGAAGTCATATGCAGTATCAGTTTGACAACAAAGTTTATGAAGTTTGGAAAAATGTTTTCATAGAATAGGAATTAAATCCACAGAAAGTATTGCAAAATTTATTTTCATAACGAGTATCACTTTCATGCCCAAGTAATCTCAAAACGATTTATTAGAGATGAATTTTTAAGAAAAGTACGGCGTTTAAGCTAATAGTGAATTTAGATTCATAATGAATTTAATACATGTCATATCCTCTTAAAGGTTTCATAATATTTTACTAGCATTTATAGGAGATATTTCATTTTTCTACTGATTTTCCCAAGTAAAAGGTAACGAGACAATTTTAAAAATATAAAAAACCTCCCATAAGTTTAAGACCTGCGTGCAGCAAAATGGTTGTGAACATGTTGCTAACAATCTTGAATAAATATTTCTTTGAAAATTAATATGTGGTTTGCTTTGTATTGTTATCCATTGAATTAAACATTGTATGGCAGACAGACAATAAGAAGAACTTAATGAGATCTTAGGAGTGAAAGGGTTAATTACGCACTGTTAATTGTCTTAATTTAAGTTAGGTAAACACTTGCTTATGTACGATTGTTCGACATTTGTAAAGATACAGCTGTTTTATTAGTATTTCATTTGTTCAGTTTGCATTTTGTCCACGTTATGTGTATCTCCGGTTTACGGTCATTTCGTTCCATGGTCAGATCGTTCCAAGTCAGATCATTCCGCTCAATAGTCAGTGAACAGGCAAGGGCCAATTCGAAAAGAAAACACAACACGATGCCTCAGCAAATGTTTTTACTATAACGTTAGAAAAAAGTAAATTCCTACAAGAGCGAAAAATAATAATTATAACACACAAAAACTGCCTTGGTAGGTATGTAGGTAAGACTTTATTCAATGAGGGTAACATTTGACAGTACTAAAACTGATAACTAATGGCCCTCAAAAAACAAACAAACAAACAAACAAACTAATAGCAATAGTTGCAACAATATTAATAGTAATTGAAATAGTATATAAGCCTTTGTAAATCGCAAAATAATATTATAAAATGTGGTTATAGACAGATTTTAAAATTTACATGAATAATTGCGTAAGAATTTGATTATTTAAAATTATTTTAAGATGGGAACGCTTAAAGTTTTTGACACTAGTACTCCGTTTGAGGTCCACACCTAGTTTGTTCCACTCCTTTGTTGCTCTCACAGAAAACGTTCGACCACCTTCCTTACTTCTCTTATATCGAGGGTAACTTAAGTTAAAATTACAGAAACGAGTTGATCTATTATGTGTCAGAGCTTCTGATATGTAAGTCATTTATATATTCAGGGGTATTGCCATTCAGCCTTTTGTAGGTTAAAGTGCATCGATTTACATATAATTCAGCATAAAAGGGAACCACTTTAAGTTAAATAGGCCGACAGAAGGTGTTGTTTCGTTTTAAGGACGAATTAAATCTCCAAAAGTCTTAGTTAATATTTCGGCGTATTAAAGATGAAAACAGCTGTCCAAGTTATGTAACGAAACTATTCACTAAGAACTCGGGCCGCTATAATAGAACAAGTCGTTATGGAAGGTACAACTCGGTCTCTCACTCCTACAATAGAGAAACAGAAGGGGGTAGATCCTTTCAAGTCAGTGGAGCCAAACTCTGGAACAGCATTCCTTTTGATATTTGCTAGAAATAGTCTATTTGCGCTTTTAAATTTTCTGTTTGAAAATATTTTTTATCTAGAAATACTCAGCTTAATTCGATTAATTAGTGTCTTAACGCCCTTTAAATCCCAGTTTCCCTCCTTATGCACATATCTCTTCTCGTTTTTAAAATTCTTTATATATTTTGCGTATTTTTAAATTCTAAAGTTTTCAAATATTTTACAATTTTAAAATTTTAATGATATCCTTATTTTTTAATATTCTGGATGTATCTTAGTAATTTAATACTAATTTTAGATAGAGGGCCGCTAGTTTATCAATTATACCGTTATGTGCCACCCTCTTTAAAATAAAGTTGTTACTTACTTACTTACTTACTTACTATATCTGAGACGGAAGAGAGAGACTCAGTCTAATTGCGTCACTGCGTAAGTAAAGGCTAAGGAATACTTTCATTCCACTGGACTCGTATAGAAGAACTTTCATGGGAAGAATGAATGGGCTCAGAAATCCTAGCGGATCGAAGAGAGTGCTAACAGTGAAAACGATGCCGCGTTTGGTCGGTGGTTTGCTAGTTGGTACCACTTTAAACTGGAAGGTGTCCGAATTTGCGTCCCAATGAAGTCCAATCGCACGTCCAATAGGAAGATCGTCCAAGACTAGATTTAACTCATGATTCGCTCGCTCCTTTTCGGGAATCATGGCCAGAAACCTGCAGCTGTTACTGGAGCCGGAATTTTGTAAGGTGGAATCCGCCCTTCTTCATTGGCTGAATCAACTGTTGTGCTAGCCGGATTGAACGTCTCTCGTTCGGAACGGACTTTAAAACATCGTCGACGTAAAAGTTTCTGCACATTGTGTGAGTTACTTCTGGGTCAAATTGATTCTCTTTGTCAGCTGCGGTTTGATGCATTGCCTTGTTTGCGCAGCAAGGTGACGACGTGGCGCCAAAGATATGGACGAGCATCAGGTACTCATAAAGGGGGTCGTTTAAACTCCCACTCCACCAAAGGAATCTCAGTGCATCGGCGTCCTTGGGGAGAACCTTGACCTGATGGAACATGGCTTCTAAGCCAGCAGTACATGCAATTTCTTCCTCGCGAAAACGGATAAGCACACCAATAAGACTGTTAGCGAGATCTGGCCCTTGATACACCTGGTCGATAAGGGAAACACCATTAAACCTTGCAGCTACATCAAATACCACACGACTTTTGTTAGGTTTGTTCACGTTAAAAACGGGGTGATGTGGTAGGTACCAGGTGATTCCCCTTTTCCTGGCTGCTTTTTCGGGCGTCAACTTTCTTGCGTAGCCCCTATTTACGTACTCATTAATAACAGCTTTGTACTTGAATTCCAGGTTCGGGTATCGAGAAAAACGCTTCTTTAGATGTTGAAGTCTTACTTCAACATCTAAAGAAGCTAAACTTCGGCAGCTCTGTTAAAGGGAAGGCTTGGGTCGTCCATATTCCAAAGCAGGCCCATTTGGTAATGGTCATCAACCTTTGAAATGGTGGTTTCAATTAATATTCATGGATTTACGATCCTCTATAGACATCGATTTTGTAGACAGCTTTTCTGCGGGGTAAGATTCAACTCGACAAAAGTCTTCGACTTGGTGACTCAAAGAAATCTCTTCACACGAAACATGGTTGACATTGAACTGGTGTTTCTGACTGCGCATAACAGAACCTCCAAGGATACTCCGTCCGAGGCAGGATCTTATTACGTATAGCTCGTTCGGCTCTCCTTTCTTGACTTCGAGGGGGATGAAGACTTCATGAACGTTTCTACCAATGAGGACAGACACTTTGTCTCTCTCTACCTCAGGGAAGGGAACTTGACGTAGGTGTGGCCACAGGTCCCTTTTTGTACGTACTGCGACGTGCTTGAGAGGAATGGTGAGTTCTTGCACAGCCCAGGCGTCGCGCACAGCAATGTCTCTGAAGCCCTGGTCATCAACTGACGCAATCTAGAAGTCCACCTTTAGGCCTTGTTGCCTTTCCTCTCTTTCATTCACAGTGGAAAGGAGAAGCTGGCTGGATTCACCTTGTACTCCAATTTTTTTCCACCAAGGAAGGGTCGATCATTGTCACATCAGAGCCAGAATCAGTTAGGCCGTAGGTAGTGACGGTTATTCCATTGTTTCCAATGTGATTGGCTTGGTGAGCGCCGTTCCTTTCAGGGTTAGATGATGAAATATGTAATAAGATGTGACAACGTTTTCCACCTTCTGGTTTCTGACAGCGCACGGAAGACTTGCATGATCTAGAAAAATATTCAACAGAGTTAATGCAGTCGAAGCAAATGCAATTCCTCTTGATAAACTCGTGTCTTTCGTCTACAGGTTTTGATTTGAAAGTCTCACATCGTTAGAGGGGATGTGACCGCATACACATCGGGCACTTTCAGGTTTTCTTGTCATTTTTAACTGCATTGCCATGTTCACTTTGATCCGTGGCTCCTTCCGTCGCCATGGAGGTGAACTTCGAAGCGGGTATCTTAGAGTTCTGAGTCTTCATCTCAGATACAGGATTCTACAAGAACGGATGATTAGCCACATCTGCTCGATCGTTAAGAAAATTGACCACGTCCTTAAAGGTCGGCATAACGCGACCTTGGCGTTCGAGGTTCTTTAGATGCTCGCCGAACTTCGTTTGGGCCCACTTTGGTAGCCTAAAATTAATCTTTTCAAGGTTATCAGTGTTCATTTCACCCAAACATTCCATAGATTCCAGGGTGTCATACATTACTTACGCTGTATCTGCGTAGCTTCTAAGGCCATGTCTGTCTTGAGGCGTTATGACAGGACCTTTAATGAGGGCTTCTATGCATGCTCGTACCACTTTAACGGGTTGTCCAAATCGATCTTGGAGAACTTGGAGAGCTTTTGTTAAGCCACCCGGAACGGACTCGTACTTCTGAACAGCTAACAACGCTGGTCCTTCAAGGAACTGCATCAGGCGGGCCATTTTCGTTGGCTCGTCTAGGGCCTTTGAGTTAACCATCTGATGAAACCCTAAACGAAAACCGGATAGTTCTCAGGCGAACCATCAAACTCGAGTACTCGCACGAGTGGTGAACCGCAATCGGCGTTCACTTTCTCCACAGTTGAGGCAATCATTGCGAGAAGCTTTTCACTTGTAGGCAAAGGGGCAGGTGGAGGACACCAAACATTGGCAAAGCCAGTTGAGGCTGTAGTACCCGTATAGTCCTGACCAGCGGTGTTAAACCTAGAAGCTGAGTAGTGTGAAGTTACCATGGGCTGAGAACTATAAACACTTCTTGTAATAGAGGGGTTCGCAATGTAAGATGCCCATGAAGACATGGCAGGTCTGTCTTGGAATGGAGAAACGCACGAAGTCGCGAGAGGAAATCTGGTAAGCGTAACTGGAATGACGTCTGTAGAAGAAGACGTGGGAACTCGCATGGACCCAATTGGGCGAGTGTAAACATGCGTGGAGTCCACGAAAGGGAGAGACGATGACGGGAAGTTGTCGGGCTGTGATGTCACGGTTTGGGACGGAAGGAATGGAAGGAGTGTGCAGGCAATAGGAAGTAACGTGTTGTCTCGAGTAGTAAGAGTCGAATTCGCGTGACCTCGAGTGTCAACGGTGGGAAACGTGTTAACTCGTGTGGGAAATGACGGATCCCCGTAAGCTCGTTCGTGAGCTGCAGGAAACGTGTAAACTCGCCTAGGCGTGACTGGAGGCGTGGAGGCCTGCGTGGATACAGCCGGGACCACGAATGACGAGGTGACAGTAGTAATTTCAGGAGTCAGTTCTAGAGCGTTGAGACCACGACTAGGTGATAAATTTCCATTTCACAAAAGTTGTGAGAACTCGGCTTCTGCAAATTTAGCTTAAAGCTCAGCCAGTTCGGTCTTTTCTTTTGCTTTGGAAATGTCTCTGTCAGCTTCGAGCTTTGCCAACTCTAATTGCTGTTTCAACTCAAACTGTTTCTGGTTCATTTCCATTTCAAGACGTTTTATTTCAATCTCCATTGATCTTTTCCTTTTCAATTCCGTTTGCTTTTCCATTAAAGCAGCTTTTGCCGCCGCCACCTTCGAGTTGTGAAGTCTTTCCCCAGCTTCGCTTAACTTTGAAGCGCGACTGCTTACGGTGCACACAGATGGTGCAGGTGATGCCAACCCAGTGTTCGATAGGTCTCGAGATACTTGCCCGTTAAAATGTGTGGCTGCAGCGATAGTGAATTCCCTAATCCGTTGATCGAAGTGGTGCTTCCGTAATTCCTGAGGGGCGTACTGATCATTCACTTCGTGAATCTCCAGACTATTTTCGTCCACGAGACTTCGATAACGCGCGGTGCTTTCTTGATAGTTGTTCCATGTCTTATCCAAACTAGCTTGAAGAGATTCTGCGCTCGCCAGATTCCCGTAATCGACGAGAAAAGGATCAATTTGCCGACAAGCTCATGTCATTGCTGAAACATATCCTGCCAGTGACTTTCGTAAGCCGAATAAAGCTTCTGGTAACGCTTCTTCTCGAAATGAACTCGCCATTTTCTTCCGAGAGCTTGAGCGGGTATTCGACGCTGTCCTTGGTTGCGCCATACTTTACTCCGTCATTTAGAATTTACAAATGTACAGGCAAGAGCCAATTCGAAGAAAACACAACACGATGCCTTAGCAAATGTTTTTACTATAATGTTAGAAAAGAGGAAATTCCTACAAGAGCGAAAACATAATAATTACATCACAGACAAACTACCTAAAGGCAACTACAAAACGAAATTAAAGAAAAAGATGAAAATGAGACCGCTTACCAAATGCTGAGGATAACTAGTGTTGGTGGTTGGAGACAACAAACTATAACCAAATGACGAGGGCCCTGAGGTTTTGTGGGCCAAAATCACGCCCAACCGATTGCCCCGGGGTTATAGCTGCCTTATCATTGGTACAGTATACCATCCTCCACCGCCTGCCAAAGATGAGCCCCTCCTTGATTACATGATGGATTCTCTCTCTAGGATAGAGAGTGATATCCCTGGCGCAGGTATAATTCTCGCTGGCGACTGGAACAGGGCGAATGTTTCACCAGTTATTAAGCAGTTCCGCCTCACGCAAGTCGTCCATTTTCCAACAAGAGGGGATCGTACACTCGACAAAGTGCTAACTAATCTTACAGAACACTACGAGAAACCTTCTCCATTCCCGCCCTTCGGACTATCCGATCATTGTACTGTTGGTTTGTTTCCAAAAATTAGATCGAAGGCCAATATTCCTGCAAACAGAACGGTTACTACACGTGCTGTTAACGCTGAGTCCAAACAGGCTTTTGGTCGTTATATGACGGGGGTCGACTGGTCATTAATCGACACTATAGATAGCGTCCAAGAACAGTATGCTCACTTCAGTGACCTCATTCACATAGGGTTAGATTCTATCCTTCCCAAAAAGCGAGTTAAGTTCCACCGAAACGACGCACCATGGATTTCACCCAAACTCAAGGCACTTATAGCACACCGTCAAAGAGCATATTACCAAGACAACAAACCATTGTTCCACTACTACCGGAACAAAGTAAACAGGGAACGGAAGCTCTGCAAACGCTCTTATTACAACACTAAAGTCAGCGTTTTGACCGAAAACAATCCTAAAATGTGGTGGTCCGAATGTAGGCGGTTATGTGGAATGAACAAAACATCTACAAGTGTCGCAAATCAGCTCCTAGCAAGTAAACCAGCTACCTCAATCAACCTTAAGATCTTGGCTAATGAAATCAACACAGCTCTGCTAAAACCTCAAGCTTCGTTTGACCCACTTTTAGATAATATCGAAACTGTGAGCACTGAGGGTTTTAAAACTCCCATTATTTCACTGGAAGCTACCTTCAAATGCCTTAGTACGGTCAGCTCCTCCAAAGCCGGGGGCCCAGATAATATCCCAAACTGGGTCTTGCGTGAATTCGCTCCTGAGCTCGCTCAACCTCTTCGTTGTATCATCAATTCCTCGATTAGTCAAGGGACTTTACCGGACTTTTGGAAATGTGCAAACATCACCCCTCTTCCCAAAACAAAGATAGTTGAGGATGCGGCGAAAGATTTGAGACCTATTTCACTGACACCAACGTTGTCCAAAATTGCCGAGCACTACGTCGTCCATGAACATGTGAAACCAGCACTTCTGAAACGCCTGGAACCCGATCAATTTGGGTGTATTCCAGGATCCTCCACTGCGCATGCATTGATAAACCTGATGCACAATTGGGCGCAAGCAACAGACGGAACGGGGAACACCGTGCGGATCTTTGCGTTGGACTATAAAAAAGCCTTCGATCTGATAGATCACAGCCTCTTGCTATCGAAACTCTCGACCTACAACATCAACCCTTACATCATTAATTGGATAATAGCCTTTCTTAAAGATAGGAAACAAAGGGTCAAACTTGCACATGATTGTCTCTCAGAGTGGGGATCGGTCCGAGCAGGAGTACCGCAGGGAACAAAATTGGGACCGTGGCTATTCTTGGTTATGATAAATGATTTGAAAGTACCATCAGCCAGTGATTGTATAAAATATGTAGATGACACGACAGTGTATGAAATCATAAGCAAGGGTGGTCCTAGCAATGCTCAGTCTATGATAAACGAAGTAGCTACCTGGTCAACACTTAACTCTTTTCAACTTCATCCGAAAAAATGTAATGAGCTAAGAGTTTCCTTCGTGCGCTCCCCTCCTTCCTACGATCTCATAGAAATTAATGGCTCTAAGGTTAGCGCCGTTAGTGTCGTGAAATTACTGGGTGTGTATTTTCAAGACAACCTCAAGTGGAACACTCACGTTACTGAGATGATTAAAAAGGCCGCTAAACGCCTTTACTTTTTAACTCAGTTAAAGCGAGCTAAGGTACCATCACCAGAATTAGTGAATTTTTATGTTGCTTGCATTCAATCCGTCTTACTTTATGGATGTCAGGTCTACCATTATAGTCTCCCCGATTATTTGAGCTTAAGTTTAGAGCGGGTCCAAAAGAGAGCCTTGAAAATTATATACGGTTATGATAATCATTATAGAGAAGTGCTTCAGATGGCAGAGCTGAAAACCCTAAGGGATCGGAGGGAAGACCTTTGCTTAAAATTCTTTAACAACATCGTCTCCAATCCCTTGGATTGTTTGTACCACTTACTGCCTTTCGACAACCGAGATCAACTTAGGGAGTTACGACGACGCAGACCATTTAGAGTTTCCTTTAAAACAAATCGGTTCAGAGATACTTTCATTCCAGCAAGCGCAAGACATTTTAATTGACATCTATTACAATTTTATATGGGCCCATATGTAAATTAGTTCCCTTTTAGGTTTGATTTTATTGTATAGTTCTATTATATAATTTGTACACCTTTGTAATTCAGCTTCCAGCTGCTATTAAGGTATTATTAATAAACGTCTATCTATCTATCTATCTATCTATCAAATTTACATACAGCACGTAACAAAGGAGCGTAATTTACAAAATACCGAAGAGCGAAAAGAAGAAAAAAAAACAAAAGTACACGATGACAAGTAAGTGAGAAATGAAAATAAAGGGAAAAATTTGCCCCAACAGTCAGATCGTTTAACAAAAGAGTCAGTTCGTTCCAAAAAAGAGTCAGTTCGTCCCACATCTCTAATTTAAGAATTTATTCATGCTTAGCGTGCGTATATCGAGTTATGGATGCACGCGGGAAGTTTGAAGAGCACGAAAAACACGTAAGAGTAGCTCGAGGCGCAGCCGAGAGCAACTCTAGCTTTTCGAGTGCTCTCTCAACTTCCCATCCATAACTCGATATACGCACAGCTAAAAGCATGGGCAAATTCTTTTATAACAGAGCGACAACAAGGATCTGCGCGAATAAGCCTTTTCTTGTGACAGAGTGCAATTGTGACTGTTTTGGTTTTGGTAAATTCCCAATTAACAACTGTGTACTCTATTCCCCAGGTTGAACAAATTTGAAAACAACATTAAAAGCGGAAATTCTCCCTTAAAGTTACTAATGACCAATTGGTGACTTTTTTGTTCCCAGTGAATGTCTTTCGACCAAAATTTGCTTACGAAAGTGTTTTCAGAACTATTTACATATCAATGAGAGCGCCGTATATTAATTTCAGTGTGCATTGCAGAACGATGTGAGAACTATTCACACAATAATAAGAGCTTCTGTAAGTTTCCTGTAACTCAAAGGTGATGATAGAATTCAAATAAAATCCTGAAGCGGAATTTCAGCAAAGGATATTGCCTTTATCAGTGTATCAATCAAAAAGTTATAGAAATGAAACGTCTAGTAATTAAAGCCGCACCGTGATTGCCGAAGTTAATATCATTATATTGTTGACTTTAGACCACAACACAGAACATAAGATATTCAATAAAGTTCTACGTTGCCTGCGTATTTGTTAGCGCACTCGATGTAAAGTGGTTTTAGATTAAACACTATCGCTCGCATGAGAAACATTTTCTGGTTTACGCCCGTTTCCGGCGCTACTTGTCGAGTTCAAGTGCTACGTTCGAGTCCGCTCCTAACATGCCGTTTCTGTTAAGGGCATACGTAGTTTTGGAATGAAAAAATGGCTTCCACTTCTTTCCTCCCCATCCTTCCCCCAAAGAATAAAACGCGTTCTTGGCACTACTGCAAAACCAATAAACGTCAGCTATGACTAGAAGGAAACGCCTTTTCGCTCAGTTAGACTTCTCAATCTACGGCAAATTTTGATTCTTTAAAAAAAAATGGTCCCTCGACGGTGGAGTCTAGAAACTAAAACAACATGTCAAGGGAAATATTAGCTTTCATTCGCCCACCACGTGATTCTACATACATACATGCATATACTTTATTTATGCTCGAAACTCACAGTGTAGCCGTATAACTAATATCTTCGAGAAGATAAGCTAAAATGAAATAAAATATGCTATATTTTGATGATAACAGCTTTTTATTTTAAAGCATGATCATTATCGAACGAAGAACGAAAGTCACATCAAGTTCATAAGCAAATATTGGAAACTTCTACATTGTGTTAATTATAATATAACTAAAAATAAAAAAATGTTCATAAAGTGGACGCAATTAAGTGTACAGATGTTGAAATCGAAATCTTTTTGAAAGCAAACTATACCTAAATAACAGGCGGTTAGCATATGAAATCCCATTTCAACTTGTTTCGAAAATTAAATGCTTCGTTCGAATTGTGTAAATATTGAAATGACTTTCGCAAGTTTGTAGTTTTAAAATTTATCAGCTGTACGTCATAAGAACATCGTCACGTATTTCTTCCAACTCTGAAAAATTACTTAGCATTTAAAATTTAGAAGCTTAGCTATGCTTGGCCACAAGAATTTAGCTAGCCCCTCCTAAAATAATTGTCTTCAAAGATGTGGGTACACCCAAGAAGAAACACGAACCGTGCATTAACAAAAAGATCGAAACCGAAGATTCAGAAACCTAAACAATATTGTTACATGTACTATATTTCAAAGCTCAGCCGACTATTTTGGGTAGCAGTGAAACAGGAAAAATCACAAGTGAAAGAGGTGTAATTATTGCCGAACAAACTTCCCTGTTAAGCTGAAACAATACACGCCTGTCAAAATCAAACGAAACAAAAATCTTTGACTTCCGAACCAAGCCTTACAAGCCCCAGAGAAACTTACGTGTCACGCAACTAGAGGGAAATGCCACTTGTTGTCACGATTCGAAAGAAATAAATTGAGGAGTGATAAACCCAAAAAACCCCGTGTACATCGGACTTAAAGTGCTCTACATAAAAAAAGATGTCTTCACTGGTTCAAACTTCAAACTTTGCCTAACTTTCGTACCAGAATCGGAAGTTAGGGACGAAAGTAAAAAGTCCCACTCTCAATCAATGACGTAATGTCCAGGTCGAGCTGCTTAAATGTGACCGAGTTAACGCGTAAGGATCATTCTTCGCTACAGCTCGCGCACTTAGCTTCGCAACTGTAAAACATCCACAGATTTACAATAGAACTCGGTGTTCTCATGGAGACCAAAGAGTGTGGGGAAAATGTAAGTTTAAATATTCAATTTAGATTTCAAATATTCTACGAAACCTTCGCTTCACCTTCGAAAGCACATCGTTGTGTGTTTATCTCCGAGCATAATTGAATGGCAATGCAATCAGACTTCCAAAATACTTCGGCTCAGCGCTTATGATAGAGTCAAATAGAGTATGTCTTAAACCCATTTCCACCATGAGCAACCGAATCACTTAATTTCGGTGAAAATCTACATTTTTCGTAAATTATTGGCTTTCAAGACATTTTTACTTCTAGTAGATTGAAAATTGAAAGGCTCGTTTTGGATAATTACGCCCTTGCACATATGAAAACTGGAAGTTCAAATCCGAAAACAGTATTTTATAGTTGTCGTATATCGGCACCACTGTACCTCATGGCATGACCTGATGGACAAAATTTGCTCAGCGCGCCTTTTGCTGTGGAGACCATCCCACCACATACTTAGAAAGCAGAGTAGGGGCGGGGTGGAATCTACGAAAGACTAGCTTACCATAGAGGGGAAGGGAAGGGGATGAGCTCAACCCAGATGGGTCACTAGGCTTCTAAACACCACTCCAAATCTCCCCCCCCCTCCCCTCCCCTCATCTAAATACCCCTCTAAACTCTTATCTGTTAAATCTACAGTTGTCCCTAAGCTATTTTCCTGCAATACCTTTGCCAAATGTATGCAGTTAATGATGTATTTACCCCATAGAAGAAAAATGTGAGAGTCATTGACCACAGTGACAGAGAATGGAGCACTGCAGATCATCAGCTTTACTCTCGCAACGAAGACGGACATGCTCCAGGTCACTACATGTGGGTGAATGGCAAATCTGTTTTGTCAAATGCAATCAGCGAGAACCAAAAAAGTAAGTCTTTTAATAAATATTCTTACAATCAAAAATACGGAAATAATGGGACCTACGCTACAATCAAAATAGTCGACACCTTGGAATAGCATCACAATCTTTGACCCTTTGCGCCTAAGGGGTGACTTTCATCTAATTTCTCACCACGAAATCACACCTGAATCACACACTACAGTTACAAGTAAAAGAAAAATTACTCATTTCCAAAAAGACAAGTAAGTAGCGTAGAAAGTTTCTTGCCTTGTCTGGACCAGTCAATATAACGTTAGTTTGGTCTACTAAACAAGTGTCTTGTTTATCACTATGCTTTTCGACAGCTTATTTTAAGATCCACACTGTCGTGGAGCTTGACGAAAACAACAAACCTCATCAAGTTGTCATTTTAGAGCATAAAAGTGGAAGTGTTGTGGCCATAAACCAGGATGATGACAATGTCATTGCTAAGGTATGATGGCAGAAAATTGCTTGTTAATAGTTGCATGTCAGGGCTAAATCAAAAATCAAATGTGTCCTTGTCTTGGACATTTTTTAATGGACTTATTGAATGAGCTAGAATCTTACTCACTCACCCAGAAACTCAACGAAAAAAACTGGATAGATATTTATATATGTCCCATTCTGAAGTTACTATGCCATCATCAACCATAATGTGATAGATATCTTGAGCTCATAATATAATTGCTTACGATAGCCGAGGATAATCTTTAGACAGAGACTGTCCGCTTAGTTGAGACTCTACATGAAAACAGGGCGTGAAATTGCGCCTAATACAGGCGCCAATGCGATTAGATGTTTCACCCTGGCGACCAAATCCTGAAAATTAGTCGCCAAATTGGCGACTAGAACGCTTTATCATAACCTTGCCTAGATATATAGAGAATTAAAAGACTTGCAAAGATAAATCCGCGGCAAACTTCCTCGTTAAGTTTGTTTCCAAAACGAAGCACATGCATCTCGATCGATAACTAGACGTCATCTTGGATTTTGGTGAGCTTGAACGTTGTATATCATATATCCTAGTGTCCACTTCGTAACGTGTTGAAGATGTTTTTTCTTACATCTAGAACACGGACTGCGTAAAAAAAATGTTTTGTTTGTTTTTAAAAACAGCGACCAACGTTTTTTGAATTGGCTACCACTTTAAAAAATTTAGGAGCCAAGTGGCTATCAGAAAAAAAAAAAATTTCATGCCCTTAAAAAACCAGGGGATATTAACCCTTTACGCCCCAACATCAGTATGCATATTCTCCATACTGTTCTCTATACATTTCAAAAGGTGCTTACAAGGAGAATTTGTTTAATGATCAAGAGCATCTTGACATTGTTATCATTTCTTTATTCTTATGACCTTACTTCTTCATTCAGGGGTGATATTGTAAGGAGAAATTACATGCTCATCACTCTTAGGAGTTGAGAGTTAACAAGGGGTCCTGGTGACTTTGGAATGCTAATATTATACTTCAGTCACATCCAAGTGTTTAGATGTAAGAATTTTTAAGGAAGAGGTCAGGGGGAGGGGGTGGGGAGAGTGCAAACAACTGTACTCTATTTGAATTTAGTATTAATATGCCAGCCTGATTGTTATATTGCATATTACAAATTATTTATTTTTGAATATTACAGACAGAGTACTTTACTGAAAAGGAATGTTCTGGGTGATATGACTTGCGCATTGACAACTCAGTCAAAGTCTGATGATGACCTTCTGTGCAAAAGCTAACCCCTTTAACTCTCAAGATCTGATTGTTAACTCTCCTATCTAGCTGCTACACATTTTCTTGTAAATCATTTATGAGAATTTGGTGTGATGAAAACTTCTACCTGATAAGTTTGAGTCTTCTCATTATCTGTTTACTGGATAGTGTATGAACATGATTGGGAGAAGTTGCACATTGATCACTTCTGAGAGTTAAAGGGTGAACAATGATCTCCAATGAGGCTGTCACAACATCAGCCACTGTCACCAACAGCAGTCATTTCCCCAGCTACTCTTACTCAGAGTCTGACTGCTCTTTTCAACAGGAACTTCCTAAACCTCCAAGCCAAAGTGACACCCTTAAAGAAGTTAAAAGAGACAGTCCTGAGGTGTTGTTTTACAAAGTGGCTAAGGAACCTGGCAGTGAGCTGTATTACTTCAAGTCCTACCTCAAAGATAAGCAACGTATCCTTGGCTTTGATCAGGAAGGAAATCCAATGAACACCTCCCAAGTACAACCCAGGCAGCAGGAAAGTCTGTTTTCTGTAGTGTAAAATCTCTTGCAACTGCAAAATTAAAGTTCTAGTTTACAGTTGAAGTAAAAGATATTTTCCAAACAATAAATTCTGGTAAGGAAAATTTTTCACTTAGGTTTAGCTAAGATGTTATATGCAGTGTAAGTTTGACAACAAAGTTCATGAAGTTTAGCATGATAAGACATTTGTTTACTGTCTGTTTTAGGATGAAATAGCAATCAAAATGTAATTTTATACATGTTGGAAAAATATTTTCATAAAATAGGAATTAAATCCACAGTTTTGCTAAATTTTTTTTCATAATGAATATCACTTTAATGCCCAAGTTATTTCAAAACGCTTAATTACAGATGAATTTTTAAGAAAAGTACCGCATTTAAGCTGATGGTGAATTTAGATTCATAATGAATTTGATATGTGTCATATCCTCTTAAAAGTTTCATAATATTTCACTAGCATTTCTTGGAGATATTTCATTTTTCTACTGATTTTCCCAAGTAAAAGGTAATGGGACTATTTTAAAAATAGAAAAAATCTCTTTTCAGTTTCTTTAAGACCTGCATGAAGCAAAATGGTTGTGAACATGTTGCTAACAATCTTAAATAAATATTTCTTTGAAAATTAATTTGTGATTTGTTTTATATTGTCATCAATCGAATTAAACATTGTAGGGCAGACAGACAATAAGGAGAAGTACTTAATGAGATCTTAGGAGTGAAAGGGTTAATTACGCAAGTAATGAATAATTTAATAAGGTAAATACTAGCTTATGTACGATTGTGCGACATTTGTAAAGATGCAGCTGTTTTAATGTCTATATATTCGCATAGCATTTGTTCAGTTTGCATTTTGTCCACGTTACGTCTATTTCTTACTCGGCAATCAGCATTTGCGATGGGAAAAACTGCTTTAATAAAACACAATTGCATCGCAAAATAATAATTATGAACTGGAAACAAATGGCCATCAATTTTACTCCGGATGGGATTGAGATGCAAAGAACTTAGTTTGTACAACACGTGGCCTACTTAATCTTTGGCTAACTACATAGGAAGCGTACCTCGTGATCTCTCTACACCATGACATTTCTGTAAGGACGAAAAGTGCTTGACACATGGCTTTTTTTCCTGTTCAATTCGCCCAGAAATGGCGCCTCGCAGTGTTTTGACTGTTTTGGAAAAATCATACGGGTAACGTGAGGCCTGGGTATGAGCGTCTAAAGTAGGCACGCAATGTGTGTCAAAGCACTTCAACATTTGAACTATTCACTACTTCGATTTCACACAGCTTACCAGGGCGTGATTTTTTTTTCTGATAGCCACTTGGCTCCTAAATTCTTCAAAGTGGCAGCCAATTCAAAAAAGGTTGTAGGAAAAATTTCAACACGGCCCTATACTTAATTATGCATGCACATCTTATTGGTGATACACCGAATAGTAAAGCCCCAATATATGGATGCATAATGAAGTTGGGGCTGTGCATAAATTTTGCCAAGTTCTTTAACGTACTACAAAGTGGACACTAGGATGGATGATATGCAACGTTCAAGCTCGCCTAAATCCAAAATGACGACTAGTTATCGATCGAGATGCATGTGCTGCGTTTTGGAAACAAACTTAACGAGGAAGTTTGCCGCGGATTTATCTTTTTATTCATTATATCTCTAGGTAAGGTTACGATGAAACATTCTAGTCGCCAATTTGGCGACTAATTTTCAGGATTTGGTCACCAAAGTGAAAAATTTAGTGCAGTGGCGCCTGTATTAGTGGAAATTTCACGCCTCGCTTACTTTATGTAATCACACATGCACCAGATGTAAATTATAAGCAATATCTAAATTCAATCACTATCGTGATATTTTTGGCCATTGAAAAATTGGTTGCTCAGATACTGATATTGATCCGAAAAATGCTAATAAGAACTTTAAAAGAAGTTGTTATAAACATCCCATGCAGAGGGGTAGTGAGGAAACCTTACTAACCGGGAAAAAATGTGTAAAATCATTTCCAATCCAAAAAGACAATTATTTGGCAAACCCCCACATTTCTATCTCTAATCTTCCTACCCAACGGAACAAGGCATATCACCTCAAAGAAATTCCCTCATAAATGACACCACAAAAGAGATTTTGCAGATTTTTAAATAAGGCATTTTATTGCAAGAGTTCATCACTCAAAATGCACTTAATTTTGTTAAAAAGAAGTATAACTTTTACAACTGTTTTAAATTGACTCATCTTCAGTGGGAAGGGAGGTTCAAAATCAAAGAGATTCAGAGGTTTCAACATCTTCGTCCATAGGAGGCAGCTGATGTTGCAATAGGTGGCTCTGCCTGGAAAGGGGCTATAAGGAGAACCCCACATGAGAGACTATTCTCAGGCTAAACAGAAAGTAGTAAGACTCCTTATAGGTGGCAGATGAATGCCATTTTCTGACTTTTATTGAAACTCCTGCAGATTGAAATGAATTTCAAACAAGCACTCCTACAAGCAGCATTCTTGAATCCTTGTTTTTTTGGCTTTCACTGTGCCTATTATTGCAGGAGAAAACAATAAACAAGTCATAATTTGACTGTTCCTAAAAATAATTTATCTTCTGACTTGCACCCTTCACTGAGCCTGACATGAAAAAAAATATCCATCGTGACATCCTCTCTATTTTTGTGATCTGAAACTAAACAAATTTACCAAGGAAACTATAGCATCAAAATAAAATTCAAGGATTGAAAATTCATGACAGTAAACTGTAAATCTACTCAAAATATAGGGCAAAAGAATCTCATCAAATTGCCTCGCAAAATTGTTAGGAAATAGGAATTATTTTAAAACGAGTGTTTTACAATTGAATGGAATGGGAAAGGGAAATTATGAGTCAAATTGGATGCTTGGGCTACAACTTGAAATATTTCAATTACTGCTCTTTAACTCATTCAATGTAGCTATGTTACAATCTTGGTTTCAATTAAAGTAACAATATTAATCAAAGTTGTAGGCTTCTGAAAACCTCCTTCAAAGAACAACTTTGATGTAATCTCACTTAAATAAGAACATTACTCAGTAGTCTTAGAGTGTGAACATTGAATCCTGCTAGATTTGGAAAACACTAAAAATATTTCTTCTTCTGAGCCTGGTTGTGTTTTTTAGATGACCTCCTCAGCTCTCTTCGTAAATTCTTCTGTAACAACACTCTGTGATGTCATTGTTGTTCTCTCTGGTCGTTCTCTTTGCTTGTTCTATTTAGTTCCTGAAAAATAATCATGAACCTGTGAGTCCCTAACTCTCATTTCCATATTCTCCCAACTGTTCCTATACATTTCCTATGGTACTGACAAGGAGAATGTCTCATAATCATGATCTCCTTAAGGTGGTGATCATTTCCTTTAATCTCCTGACTTGAGCTTTTGAGTCAGCAGTGATGCTGTGAGGAGAAATCAGATGCTAATCACTCTTGGGGGTTAAAGGGTGAAGCAGTTCCATTCAATGACATTAAGACATTTAACAGGTATAATAATTTAATGTTAGGTCATTTGAAGAGGAAACCACTGATGACTTAAAAAATTCTCATAACCTGTTTGCCAGAAAATAGATTGAAAATGTGGGGAGAAGTAACATTTTCATACCCTAAGTAACACCAGCTGTTCTCCCCTGGCCCTTTATACTCTAAAATGAGAACTTGACAAAGTTTCTCATTTTTGTCAAGCGCCATGACAGTGTGAATCTCAAAAGAAGCTGTTGAAAAGCATAGTAATAAACAAGACACTTGTTTAAAGTAAACCAGAATAATATTATATTGACTGGTCCAGACAGGGCAAGAAACTTTCTTTTCTACTTATTTGTCATTTAGGACAAGAGTAATGTTTCTTTCACCTGTGACATATATATGATTTTGTAGTGAGAAATTAGATGTGAGTCACTCTTTGGCATTAAAGGGTTAAGTTTGTGATGCTATTCCTGGGTGTTGACTACTTTGATTGTAGCGTGAGAACCATCATGTAATGTTTTGTAGCTGAAAAAAGCCCGTCTTGCACTTAAAATGGGAAGGCATATTTGAGGCCTCATAATGGAGGTCATTGTTAACCCTTTAACTCCCAGAAATGACCAGTATGCAACTTCTTTCTATCATGTTGATAAGGTAACTAGAAGACTCAAACCTATCAGGTAGAAGTTTTCATCTTAATTTCACACCAAATTCTCATAACTGGTTTACAAGAAAATGTGTAGCAGCTAGACTGGAGAGTTAACAATCAGATCTTGAGAGTTAAGGGGTTAGCTTTTACTCAGAAGGTCATCATCAGACTCTGACTGAGTTGTCAATGCGCATGTCATATCACCCAGAACATTCCTTTTCAGTAAAGTACTCTGTGATATTCAAAAATAAATAATTTGTAATATATTTGTCATATGCATTATAATAATGTGGAATAATAATCCTAAATTCAAATAGAGCACAGTTGTTTACACTCTCCCCACCCCCTCCCCTTGGGCTCTTCTTTAAAAATTCCTACATCTAAACCACTGGATGTGACTGAAGTATAATGTTAGCATATAATATGAGCATTCCAAAGTCACTAGGACCCCCTGTCAACTCTCAACTCCTAAGAGTGAGAGGCATCTAATTTCTCCTCACATTATCCCCACTGAATGAAAAAGTAAGGTCATAGGAATAAAGGAATGATAACAATGTCAAGATGCTCTTGATCATTAAACAAATTCTCCTTGTAAGCACCTTTAGATGTATAGATAACAGTATGGAGAATATGCATACTGGTGTTAAGGTGTAATACCCCCCAGTTTTCATGTAGAGTCTCCACTCAACGTACAGTCTATGTCTGAAGATTAACCTTGGCTATCATCTAGCAATTACATGATTAGCTCATGATTTCTATCATGTTATGGTTGATGATGGCACAGCAAATTCAGAATGGGACATATAAAAATATCTGTCCAGTTTTCTGCATTGAGTTTCTGGGTGAGTGAGTAAGATCCTTGCTCATTCATTCAATAAGTCCATAAAAAAAAATGTCCAAGACAAGGACACATTTGATTTTTGATGTTTGATTTAGCCCTGACATACAACTATTAACAGGCAATTTTCTGCCATCATACCTCGTTTATGTCCAGAACACTACCACTTTCATGTTCTGAAATGACAACTTGATGATCCTGCTCCACAGCAGGGGGGATCTCAAAATTAGCTGTTGAAAAGTATAGTGATAAACAAGATACTTGTTTAGTAAACCACATTAATATTATATTGACAGGCCAAGACAAGGCAAGAAACTTTCTTTTCTACTTGTATTTTCGTGCAATGTTTCCTCTTCTTGTGACCATAGTGTGGGATTTAGATAAAGTTCTGTAGTGAGAAATTAGATGAAAGTCACCCCTTAGGATCAAAGGGTTAAGGATTGTGATGCTATTCCAAGGTGTTGACTATTTTGATTGTAGCATAGGTGCCATTATTTCTGTAGTTTTAATTGTAAGAATATTATTGATAGACTTACTTTTTTGGTTCTCACCGATTGCATTTGGTAAAACAGATTTGCCATTCACCCACATCGACTACAAAAGGCAGAAACTCTTGGTCGATGGCAAAGTATTAGAGACGGTAGAGAGAGCTAGGGTCCTAGGCATGACTATTTCGTGTAACCTTAGGTGGAATAACCATGTCAATGATGTTATAAAAAGAGCAAACAAACGATTATACTTTTTAGTCCTCCTAAAGAGAGCTTGCGTTCCAGCGGATGACATAATTAATTTTTATTGTACAACTATACGTCCTGTTCTGGAATACTGCGCACAAATATTCCATCATGCGTTACCTGCGTATCTTAGTGATACCATTGAAAGGATCCAAAGACGCACATTATCCATCATTTCACCAGAACTGTCATACCATGACTCTTTAGACAGGCACGGTTTACCTTCGCTCTATGACAGACGCATGAAATTATGTACGGATCTGTTTTTGTCTGTCTCAAATCCATCTCACAAATTATATAATTTGCTGCCAGATAGGCATTTTTCAGCTTACAATACTAGACACCGGCGCGTTTTTAACATGCCGCGCTTTCGCACTGACCATTTTAAATTTTCATTTATCCCGGCTATGTGCGCGTGTGCTAACCTAGATTTTTAGCTATTCCACTGCTGTATATTAGCTATATTAGTTATATTAGTAATTTTATTTAGGTCTTAGCATTTTTATAATAGGTAGTCTTATATAGTCTTATATAATCAATGATTGTGAAAAGCACGCAATTCAGCCTATGGCTGCAATGTATTTTATTTGATAATAAACTATCTATCTATCTACATGTCGTCTCTCAGACTTGCCTCAATGAAAACCAAAGTCAGACCATAGTTAGTCTCCTCTACTAACTATGGTCAGACCACGTGCAAATTCTCTGCACATTTTGAGACTGTGTTTAAAGATTTCGCCATTTGTCTGCTATAGGGTAAATACATCATTAATTGCATTATTTCCATTTGGCAAAGGTATTGCAGGAAAATAGCTCAGAGAAGTCTGGAGATTTAACAGATAAGACTTTAGCGGGGTACTAAGATGAGGGGAGGGGAGTGTGGGGGGGGGGGGAAAGATTTGAAGTCAAAGGGTGTTTAAAAGCCTAGTGACCCATCTGGGTTGAGCTCATCCCCTTCTTTTCCCCTAGATGGTATACTTGTCTTTCGTAGATTCCCCCCCCCCCCACCCCGCCCCTATTCTGCCTCCTTAGTATGTGGTGGGATGGTCTTCACAGGAAGAGGCACGCTGAGCAAATTTTGTCCATCAGATCATGCCATGAGGTACAGTGGTGCCGATATACGACAACTATTAAACACTGTTTTCGGATTTGAAATCCCATTTTCATTTGTGCAAGAGCGTAATTGTCCAAAACGAGCCTTTCAATTTCCAATCTACTAGAAGTATAATTGTCTTAAAAGCCAATAATTTAGGAAAAATGTATATTTTCACCGGAATTAAGGGATTCAGTTGCTTATGTTGGAAACGGGTTTAAAACATACTCGATTTGACTCTTTCATAAGCGCAGAGCCGAAGTATTTCATAAGTCTGCATGATCGCAATGCCATTCAGTTGTGCTCGGGGATAAGCACACAAAAATGCACTTTCGAAGGTGAAGCAAATTAAGGTTTCGTTGAATATTTGAAATCTAAATTGAATATTTGAACTTACATTTCCCCCACTCTCTCTGGTCTCCATGAGAACAACGAGTTCTATTGCAAATCTGTGGATGTTTTACGGTTGCGAAGCTAAGTGCGCGAGCTGTAGCGAAGAGTGATTCCTGACTCGTTAACTCGGTCACATTTAACCAGCTCGACCCAGACATTACTTCATAGATTGAGAGTGGGACTTTTTACTTTCGTCCCTAACTTCCGACTCTGGTACGAAAGCCAAGCAAATTTCCGCCACCAGGTGAAGTTTGAATCGGTGAAGACAGCTTTTTTTATGTAATGCACTTTAGGTCCGATGTACAAAGTATTTTCTGGTTTATCACTCTTCAATTTATTTCTTTAGAAGCGTGACAACAAGTGGTATTTCCTTCGAGTTGCGTGACACGAAAGTTTCTGTGGAGCACGTAAAGCTTGGTTCGGAAGTCAAAGATTTTTGTTCTGATGGTTTTGATAAGCGTGTATTGTTTCAACTTAACAGGGAAGCTTGTTCTGCAATAATTCCACCACTTTCACTTCTTGTGATTTTCCCTGTTTACTGCTACCAAAATAGCCGTGAAATATAGCACATGTAACAATATTGTTTAGGTCTCTGAATCTTCGGTTTCGATCTTTTTGATAATACACGGTTTGTGTTTCTAAGCTAAGTGCCAATGCTCATGTCTATACAAAAGTTCACTTAGTTTCTTATTTTCTTTTTCCTGAGTTTACCCACACCTTCGAAGACAATTATTTTAGGAGGGGTTCGCTAAATTCTTGTGGCCAAGCATAGCTCAACTTCTAAACTTTAAACGCTAGGTATTTTTAGAAATGGTACAAGGAAAATTGTTGTTGAGGTTTTTCCTTTAGTTTGATGGCGGATCGATAGTTATGTCTTTCAGAATTTGAAGAACATGTGTGATGATGTTTAAACTATAAACTTGTGAAAGTCATTTAAATATCTAAACAATTCGAATGAAGCATTTAATTTTCGAAACATGTTGAAATGGGATTTCATATGCCGACCGCCTGTTTTTTCGGTGTAGTTTGAATACAAAAAAAATTCGATTTAAACAACTTGTGTCAACTATATGAACCATTGTTATTTTCAGAAATATTATAACTAACACACCATACAAGTTCCCTGCGACATTTGCCTATGAAGTTGATGTGACTTTCGTTCTTGGCGCGATAATGCTCGTGCTTTGAAATAAAATTGTGAATAATTCTTGGGCGCGCCTAAATATTGAATTTCTCTTCGAATGTTCAACTCGATAGCTCACGAGTTAGCGCAGCGAACGAGTGAGATGTCGAGTTGTACACGAGTAGAGAAATTCCATTTCTACAAGCAACCATGTATTATTTTGTTTATCATGTAAACGTAATAGCCCTTTACTGGGAAGAAAAGCCGACCTCGTTAATGAATGAAAATAAATGAATCGACAATCCTCGAATAACAATCGTAGAGTGCGTTAGCACTGACTCTTCAGATGGAAAAATACGTTGAATTCATGATTACAAAAACAACAATGGTCATAATTTTCAATTTACAAAATTCTCATTTATTGACTTTATCCTTACCGACAGAGCAACTTGCAGTCTTTCAGGTAAACGGCCAAAATCGGCCAGTAGCAAATCTTCCAGTTGTCGATCACCAAAGCCACTGAATACGCAATTTTCGGTTTTTCTTTTAGTATATTGGTTTTCTTCCCCTTCTAGAAAAGTTTGAACCTCATTGTCTGTCAGCGATACGGATTTTTTAATGTTTTGGCCGCCATAATTCGAGAGAGCTCCAACAGATAACTTGTAATGAGAATCGCCTCGTGTGCCACTTTTTTGTTCTTACCACATTTGACGTCATCTGTGATCTATTACTGAACAGACGCACGGCAACTTGGAATCTATTTGTTAAGTATACATACTAGAAAAAAGTCAAATAAGGAATAAATAACAATCATCAAAACTGAGATAGAGTGCATGAATGAGGGATTAAAAATTCAGTCGTATCTTGATCATAAGAGGTCCCTTGCACCCTTCTTACCAATGATGAAATGATAGATGCCTGACGTACTGATAACGGTAATTAATTCCACATATCCACAATCCTATTAAGAAAATTGCTTTTAAAAGTACCACATCCTTTTCATCTGATTTAAACGCTGGAGTGATGTTAGCCTTTATCGACAAAGAGGGAACTCTGTAAGTTCTAAAAGACAGGCTAAATAATAAAATCAATGAACATGATAACTCCTCTGCACACACACACGTCCAGATCAAATTATTATTTCTCCTTACTGTCAATCATACCATTACGTGGTTCAGAGAATTTCGCATCAAATCAACTAATTATCCCTAAATTGAAATTTTTCTTCATTCTCATTACTGATCTGGTTGATATTGTATTGATATTGTAAGGAGAAATTCTGTCTTGGTCACTCATGGGAGTTCAAGGGTTAAGAATCCTTACAGGTATACCATTCACTCCAGTAGGAGGATTTAGTTCAACGTTTGAATGAGTCATTACTTTTCATACATTTTTACTTTACATATTTACCGGATCATGTGTACTATAGGTGGCCTCGGTCGACATATCGGCCGATATATCGGTCGACTATCGACCGACTATAGGTCGACAATCGGCCGACCATAGGTCGACTATTGGTCGATAGTCGACCGATATATCGGCCGACAGTCGACCGATAAATGTGTACATATCGGGTGATGCATTGGTCGACTATCGGTCTTTATATCGGTCGACTGTCGACCGATAGTAGGTCTATTGCCGACCGATAGTCGACCGATATATCGGTCGATTGTCGGCCTATATGTCGACCGAGGCCACCTATAGTACACATGATCCTATTCACCTACCAGATGCAAATTATAGGCAATATCTAATTTCAATCACCATCATAAAATTTTTTGGCCATTAAAAAAGGTCTATTGGAACTTTAAAATATGAGTTGTTATAAGCATCCCCATGCAAGTGGGTAGTTAGGAAACCTGGACAAACACCGGCAAGATGGGCCTCTTGACTTAAGTAGAGACTTCACCTTTACCTTGGTTTTTAATCAGAACCAGTAAGGTGTTAGGAAAATATAATAAATCCAAACCACCTTCATTTAAGCCCCTCAAAGGAAAAAAAAATCATTTCCAGTCTGAAAAGACAACTATTTGACAAACCCCCATGTTTCTATTTCCAATCTACCTATTCCAGAGAACAGGGCACATCTCACAGAAATTCATTCATAAATAACACCACATTTAATAGATTTTGTAGATTTTTAAACAAGGCATTTTATTACGAGAGTTCATTACTCAAAATGCACTTCATTTTGTTAAAAAAAAGCATAACTTTAAGAATTGTTTTAAATTGACTCATCTAAACCAGGATGAGAGTTTCAAAATCAAAGAGATTCAGAGGTTTCAATAACTTTGTCCATAAGAGGCAGCTGATGTTGCAATAGGTGGCTCTGCCTGGAAAGGGGCTGTATAGACTAGTAAGGAGAACCCCACATGAGAGACTATTCTCAGAAAACTGAAAGAAGTAAGATCTCTTAAAAGTGGTGGAAGAATGCCAGTTTCTGGCTTTTCATGAAACTCCTGCAGATTGTAATGAATTTCAAACAAGCACTCCTAAAAGTAGTTTTCTTGAATCCTTGAATTCTCCACAGGATGATAATAATTTCAGCCTACGGTGTATGAAAGTTTTTTTTGGCTTTCACTGTACCCATTACTGTGGGAGAAAACAGTAAACAGGTTATAATTTCACTGTTCCTAAAAATAAATTTTCTTCTGACTTGCATCCTTCACTGAGCTTCAAATATACCTTCCCATTTTAAGTGCAAGACGGGCTTTTTTCAGTTACAAAACACGTCATGAAAAAAATATCTAGAGTAACGTCCTCTCTATGTTTCTGATCTGTAACTAAACAAATTTAACAAGGAAACTACAACATCAAAATAAAATTCAGGATCTAAAAGTTAGGACTATAAACTTTTAACAGTAAATGTACTTAGAATAAAGTCTCAAAAAATTGTAAGGAAAATAGGAATTACTTTGAAAAGAATGTTTTACAATTAGATGGAATGAGAAATTCTGAGTCAAATTGGATGCTTAGGCTACAACTTGAAATATTTCAATTACTGCTCTTTACTCATTCAATGAAGCTATGTTACAATCTTGTTTACAAACAATATTTATCAAAGTTGTAGGCTGCCAAAACCTCCTGCAAAGTAAAACTTTGATGCAATCTCACTTAAATAAGAACATTACTCAGTAGTCTTAGTGGGTGAACGTTGAATCCTGCTAGATTTAGAAAACATTATCATGAACATTTCTTCTTCTGAGCCTGGTTGTGTTTTTTTGATAATCTCCTCAACTCTTTTTGCAAATTCTGTGTCTTCTCTAACAACACTCTGTGACGTCTTTGTTGTTTTCTTTGGTTGCCATGGTCTCGTGAGGTTTCTGAAAAAATTATTATAAACCTGTGAGTACTTAACATCAGTTTGCATATTCTCCATACTGTTCTAATACATTTCCTATGGCACTGACAAGGAGAATTTGTCTCATAATCATGATCTTCTTAAGGTGGTGATCATTTCTTTTATTCTCATGACTTGAGTTTTTGATTCAGCGGTGACGCTGTGAGGAGAAAATAGATGCTAGTCACCCTTAGGAGTTGAAAGAATGAAGAAGTTCCATTCAATGAGATTAAGTTATTTAACAATTATAATAACTTGATGTTAGATCATTTGAAGAGGATACCAAATTGGAGATAAAAACTCTAAGCTGATGACTTAAAAAAAATTATCATAACTTATTTAAGAAATCCTCGCAGCTAAGAACACTACTGAAATAGTAGTTTAAAATAGGACCTGAAAAAAATTCAGGCCAGTACAGGATTTTTTACAGGCCTGAATTTTTTTCAGGTCCTATTTTCAACTACTTGTTCAGGGGTGTTCTTAGCTGCAAGGATCTCTTAAATTTGTTTCTTCACCACAGTGCAAATATATGAATTTCACATATCTAAAATCATTATTCTCATAATTTGTTGCTGGAAAATAGATGGAAGATGCTGGGGAGAAGTAACATTATCATCACCTGGGTAACACCAGCTGTTCTCCCCTGGCTTTGCGAACTTGAGGGCTTGCTGGAGTGCTACCAGATCTGACAATGGTATCTTTCCTCGGTTTCTTCTCCATTTGGTTGGAGTCAGTCGATGAGTTCATTACAGAACTGTTTGCATCTTCACTCCTCTTGCGCTTCACTGAGCCTGATCTTGAAAAGCTTGTCAGCAGACTGTGACTGGATGATAAGGGTGTGCTGCATACAGCAGTGGGCTCTAAAGCGAGAAAAACAGAGCATTCAGGATGAGCAAAGAAACTTACCCTGAAAAATCTACATTGTACAGGTAAGCATGTCACTTTTGGACTGCTATTTCATATTTAAGTATGGTTCATGAAGTGTCACATAACCATCTTGATACTAAGGGAAAAAAAAAACATTATTTTCTAATCAATCAACAATACTGTGAAATAAGAAAATAATTATTATAATTTAATTTAACTGATTTATACAAATAAAGCTTTGTCTGTCTATTCCCAAAGTTAAAAAGAGTAACATCTGTACTCCAGCTGAGTCAGACCCATTCAGTTAGCGCTTATTCTGGTTTCTGTAGTATGAAGCAACAAGGAGTATTATTACTCTTCCCTGGATGGGATGCCAATCCACCAGAAGGTTACCCCCCTGCATTTCACTAGGCTTTCCTTACGATTTGCTGCAATGCATTGAAACTCCTGGGGGGAGTCAGGCAAGAACAAGCCAATAAAGAACAAGGATCCATAGTTAACTTTTTCACTCCCTGAAATGTCCTCAGAGGAATTTCTCCTTAAAATATCACTTTTTTTCCAAACAGAAAGTTGATAAGAAGGGGAGAAATATCAGATATCTAGAGTATAACTGGTTGGAGAAAAGCTACAGGGAAACCAGGAAAAAGTGTCTCAGGGTTACATGCCATGGACAAGTATCCAATGATTGACTAAGAGGAGCAGAATACTTCTCTAGGCAGAGTTCTCATTAAAAGACAGAGCTGGTTTACCAGCACCTGGATATCCAAGAGTCAGTACCTGCCTCCTTCATCTACGACATTAAAGAATTCATATTTAATTTTGATTTTTTTTGCGCCAGGCTTCTCCCAATTACGGATGCCTGAAATTTTTAAACTGTAACAAGCCCCCTGCCAAAGTTACTGCACTTTACAGAATCCAGGAATAAACAGGAACATTTATCAGCCACTCTGAGTTGGCCATTACAACTTAAAGTAACTGAATGCTTGGGAGAACAAGAAATGGTAACAACCTTACCAGCATCATCAGGTTCTTGTGGCACAGCAGAAGAATGCACAACTCTTGAGCTACCTTTGCATCTTAATGCTACTTCATTGTCCCTGACACAGCTTCCACAGATATAGTTGTCATCACAGTCTTTGGGCGTCATCAATCCACATGGCTCCAAAACAAAAGGGACTCTTTTACCAAAACTGTTGGAAATCATAGCCTTCCCTCCAGAAAGAAAAATCTTCTTCCACATGGCCTTGTTTTCCTGTTTAAAAAGGCCTTCAACAACGCACCATTTGGTACAAGTATCCAATTTAGCTTTCTTTGTATCACTGTTTTGACCTGTAAAGGTTATAAATCAATGTAATAACTTAGCTATCTGTTACTTAATGAAATTTGCAGACTAAATTCAGTTTTCTGAGAATGCTTCATATTCCTGTTTTCCATGCTGATGTCAATATTATTGTTCAAGCACATTGAAGCTTGACAGAGGGAATCTCTCTAAAGTATGTGCCACATTAACAATGTTTAAAAATGTTACAATGTAATTGATTCACTTGGCAGCTGTAAGCCTATATGAAGCACTTAAGAAGCTGCAGTTGCCCTGAGCTAAGCCATCAGCAACCCTTGCAATATGCATCTTTTGTGTTTTAAACTTTCCACATACTTCATGTTTCAGCGAAAACGCATTGACAGATGGGCTAATTTTTTGATGATGGATATAACTTTTTTTGTTTATCAAGTGTTTGCAGGCCATTGATAAGCTAAGTTGTCTATGCTGTAAGCACTAGTTACTACTTCCTCTTAAATCTTTTAGTGATACAGGTAAGACAATCATGTTTTCAACCCTCTACTGCTTAACATCAGTATAAAGGAGTAAGTTTCTAAAGAAACTGTGGTGCTGCATCAGTGGGAGAGTATAGCATGTAATTTAGTGTTAACATCTGAGTTGAAAACGTAAATTAGCCACTGTAAAGGGTAAAAAGCTGATGTTTCAAGCATTAACCCAATGGCTCTGACGAAGGGCTAACGCTCAAAACGTCAGCTTTTTAACCCTTTACGATGGCTAATTAATGTTTTCAACTCAGTTGTTAACACTAAATTGCCTGCTTAACATCAGTATACATATTCTTTGTACCATTCCCCACACATTTCCTAAGATGCTGAAAAGAAGAATTTTTTTGGAGAGCTCCTTCACTTTGTGATAATCTCTTATATTCTTGTGATCTTAATTCTGTGATCCAGGGGTGATATTGTAAGGAGACATTAGATTTGAGTCACTCCTTGGTGCTAAGGTTTAGTTTGGAAAAATGAGACTATAGATAGCATGTGCAAAATTTTGTCTGAATGCCGTCAGTCACATACATGTAGGTTCAAACATGTTAAGTTCTCTTGTTACAAATGTAATTATTTATCCAAATTAGCTAGATTTTCAGGGTTTCTAATTATTGGACTTATAGAAAATATGTTGCAAAATTAGGTTTTAGTGTCACTTAAAATAATTTTAGCTGTTACACATTTATCATTTTACTGACCTGTGGAAGGTGGGTCCATGCAGTTCAGGTCTTTCAAAATTCTGCTTGAAGACAAATCAGGTTTAGACTTTGCTTGCTCTGCATTTGCTTGATCATTTGCTTCTACTGTGCTGTCTGGGTTGACACACCCATTCATGTCACCTGCTTGAAGGTCTAAATGACTACTTGGAGAGTCACAGCTACTACTATCATTACTGCTAACATGGACATGTTCATCTGTGGGAATTTGACTATCAGCTATTTCAAAAGTAATATTGCTTAGTTTTTTGGGTTCATTCACTTCTTGTACGTGACTGTCAGCTTTTTCAAAGGTAACATTGCCTGGCTTTTCAGGTTCCTCTGTTTCTTGGTGAGAACTTGATGACAATGTTTGTTCCTCTGTATTGTTGTTGTTGTTGTTGCTGACATGTTCTTTAAGTCTCTCAACAAGTTCAGTATTCTAATGAGACAAGAGAGAGACAGAAATAGAGACAAAGCTCTCCTGTCAGTTGCTGACACCTTGTTCATGATCTAGTCTTCACTTCTTTCACCACTAAGATCTCACAAGTAATTCTCCTTACTTCTGATGTTAGCTACGAGGAATTTGGTATTAGATCAACTAATAATTCCCTAATTAATATTTTTCTTTATTCTTGTCTACTTGATATTGATATCATTGGGTGAAATTCTGTCTTAGTCAATCATGGGATTTAAAGGGTTAAATGTAGTGTGTGCTCTGTCAATAAGCATAACAAAACTGTCAAAGTTTAGCCATCTATTGGCTTGGACCTGTGCGCATTTTGCATTATCATGAATTGAATTGAAGAAATGTAAATTTCAGCATAGTACCACTTTAAGAGTTTTTATAAATCATTCACTTAACAGGAATGAAAATAATTTCTTAACAAGGACGAAGTCGGATTTTTCCATATATGGGTGCATTTCGCATTATGATGATGAATTATTAACTGAAAGACTTAGATTGAATTAAGAAGATGCAAATTTCAGCATATTAACACTTTAAGAGTAAAATCATTCAATTTGAAGGGGTGAAAATAATTTCATAACAAGGACAAAGTCAGGGATTTTTTCATATTTTTCTATTTGGAAATATTTTTTTTATCTATAGTAGGAAATCACCCTTTTATCCCACTAAGTTTTAATTTTACTTATACCTATAAAGAGAAAACTGTCTGTAATATAACTGTTACTTTAGGTCCACAGAGGAAAAGATTCATAAGGATAATTTCTTGCCTTTCCTGAAGCTTTAAGTCCAAACCGTTTGCATAACGTCTGAAGTTGAGGTCGTTTCATCTCTTCAAACTTTCCAAGATCCAATATGTGTTCTGATTCATTCAGGGCAGTAGCCGATTCTTCATTCTTGTGTTTAGCGTTGTTTCTTCTTCTTCTGCCTGTCCTTTTAGACATTATGCGTCCCATTTACCGGAGCCACCACTCTCATATACCTGTTAAGAGAGATTCAGTAGCAGAAAGTGAAATGTCTGTAAAATCCCAACTAAGATGATTCTACTCACAAGTTTCTGTAAGGGCTCAGGGGCACGTTTCTGAAAAGCAGTGGTAATTGCCAATGAAAGAGCCTTTTTCTTGATCAGTGGTTACATTCAGGATCGAGAGTTAAAGAAAGTCAAGCACCGAATAAATATCAGGGAAAGACACAGCTAGTATTAATTGGTTTAATTTTGGAGCTTTTAATTGCACTGCTATATCGTTTCATGCCTGCAAAGTTTTTTTTCAGGAAATCTCAGAACTCTAGGATACCCAGTTCTCAATAGCTTTCAAAGAGGCAAGTCATCCAGAGACCGAAGTTCATCGTACATAGAAAAAAAGAGTGAAATAGTTTATCGACTGAACAAGAACGGCAATCAACATGGCGTCCATGGCGACAATTTTTATCATCGTGTCGACGCAATCATGAAATGTTCGACCTTTCATTGTTTGAAATTGAGCAAAGAGGAGGAAAAAAAAGCAAAATTGCGTTCATCTTAGCGATAAATAAAAGACAAGTGTATAACAATACGAAAGATTCTCACCGTATTTATGAATCTCTTTCCGGGTAATTTCAAAAAAATCAAATATCGCGCGGATAAATTGGTTTCCAATCTTCTCGTGTACTCGGATAGTCACCAATCCTCCCGGTTCAAATGAGACGATCGTAATGTACACATTGCTGAGCAAGTTATTTGAGCTAAAAAATAAAAAGTAAAATAAAAGTAAATAAATATTAATAATGATAATAATTTGTTCTTATAAAGAAACGCTCCCGCGATACGTGTTTCATCTTGTTGTTTAGGGAATTAAAATATTCTCTGAAATTTTGGGTTAGAAACTGTATCCATCGTTTTGTCATGCACGTGGATCTCTCCTATCTGAAGATAAAAAAAAGAAAAAAAAACTTCAAAGGACAGAACTAAAAAAAATGTTGCGCCAAACATAGTGGTGTCCTATTAGATAACTTATGTATTAATTATTAAGAATAAAACCCATATCTTGTGGGACACAGATTTTGTTGTAAATTAAAGCAGATGAAAGATAACTCATTTCTAAATAGCAAAATTTCTTCATGTATCTTCTCCATAAGCCAGGAAGAATCCCGAAAGAAAATTTTCAATCAACAAAGTTAATATTGTCACTATTTTGTTCCATAATCGTTATAGAAAACCCAACCTTAAGTCCGTTTTTCAAGAGAAAAATTTTGCTTCTTAACAGCCGTCCGAAATGTCGGTCGTTTGTGATTAAAAATTAACAAGAAACGAAAGAATGAAATAAATAAAACATGGAAATCATGTACAAAAAGTTCTTTCTCTAATACAACTCTTCCGGCAACAAAGTGAATAGAACAAAATTAAACGCAATAAAAATGTAAAACAGTAATTTAAGGTAAGGCAATAATAAAAAACCTTTTGTGATTCGCTTGTAAGATTTGAAGTCATTTTAAACCGCCATAGTGCAAGAATCTCCCTCTATTACATGAAGACTAAGATTGAGAAATACTGTCTTTAAAAGGTTCAGATAGTTATTTCAAACATCTCGACTTTTTTCATTTACTATGTGAGTTTTTGCATATTACAACTTAATATTGGTAATGAATTTTTCGTTCTCGTGTTACACTTAATCGGGATTAACAGTTAGAGAAATGATTGGTTTAAAATGAAGAGTCAATTAGGCAATGTATCAACGCCATATGTTCCAGAAGACATGAAGGCCCCCGAAGGGTGAAAAAATAGAATTTTGCCGCTAAAACTCTCTAAGCCTAGTCTCGTGCATCAGAAAAGATGGGTGTTTAATGGAATAGTCACTTATATATAAAGAATCATGATAAATCTAAATACCATATAATTTCGTGCAATGTTGGATAAATTTGCGATTGCATGCATGATTGGGCGCGCGAGAACGCACCATATGTGAGAAGGCGTGGTCGCAAATTTCAATAACATTTGGTTTTCGTCAGACTTTGCAACCTACAGTCTTGATGAAAATTCCCAGGATCAATTGAAATTCTTTGAATTTGGCCACAAAGGGGTAATCTGATGGATAAGTCTGACACTTCTAACCTGATCGATGCCAAAATGGAGCTGCACCCTGAGGAGGAGAGCCTTGCGCAGCCCATGATAATTCTCAAAAATAAAGGGGAAAATCGGTGTAATGTTATACGAATAACAGCCGTTGTAGTAATAATTGGTGCTGTAGCTGCGGCATTTATTGGTGGGTATATGGTACGAAAAACTGTATTTAAATGTAAAAAAGAAGGCAGTGGCGATGTTCCGTCGTCCCCGGCACCTTCGCAAGTTCGACTGCAGGATATCCTGGCAGAAATGTCTGCAGATCAGATCGAAGGAAATTTAAGGTTTGTTCAAACTATTTACATTATTGCATCTTTTGAGAGCAATCAATTGACGATTAACTGAAGCTTAAAGATCGACGTTTTCTCATAAGAGCAGGTGAGAAAAACCAATTTATTTTTAATCGTTTCTTCTCCAAGCAAATTTGTTACAGTGTATCAGTTATTTTCTGTGCGTGATGCACAGAAACGGAGTTGGAAGCGGTTTTGTGACGCGCTCTACTTCGATGAAAATGCGTGTTTAAAAAGTTTTGCTTATCGCACAGCTGGTAACACAGTATGTAGTCGATCTGGAAGGGTTGTCAGCAGATAGACTCATATCGAGGATGCACGAAGCATGTAGATTATTTTTTTGGCACCTTCTTGACATGTACGTTTCGTGCGTGACTAGGCGAAGGTGCAGCCAGGTTTCAGCTTTTTCTGCACGGTTTATTCACAGATTTTGTTTATATCTTCCTATCAGTTTTTGATGGAGCCTAGAAATACACTTTAAACAATACATCAATATGGACTTGGGCCCAAATGAGTTTTTTTCTTTCCATTTTTGCGAGTCAAATCCCCCTTGCTCCCTCCCTATAAGTAAACGACTTCCAGTCAGTAAAAAATTCTTACTAACCCTTTAACTCCCAAGATCTGATTGTTAATTCTCCCCTCTAGCTGCTACACATTTCCTCATAAATTAATTATGAGAATTTGGTGTCAGATCAAGATAACAACTTCTACCTGATAAGTTTTGAGTATTCTCCTTACCTGTTTGCTGGATAATGTATGGATATTATAGGAAGAAGTTACCTGTTAATCACTTCTGGGAGTTAAAGGGTTAAAAATGATTATTACATTTTTTGAGTATGTTGAAAATACATTTTTTAGCCATCATTCATGTTGTCATATCTTAGCCATGCTCAGATGTTTTACTTGGATTATGCTCTGTAAAGCATGAAAATATTGCATGTTTTAATTCTTGCAGTTGTTTTGGTCAGAAATGTTCCCTGTCAGCTTTAACTCTTTACTCCCAAACATCAATATGCATATTCTCCATACTACTCCCTAGACATTTCCAAAGGTTTTGTCAAGGAGAATTTGTTCAACAATCAAGAGCCTCTCTAGTTGGTGATCATCTCCTTTATTCTCATGGCCATAATGTTTGATTCAGGGGTGATATTGTATGGAGAAATTAGATGTTAGTCACTCTTAAAGATCAAAGTTTTAGAATAAACTTCTGCAAAAAAATCTGGTAGAATAAAATGACAAAAAAGTGAACCATCTTCACTCTTACAGTGTGCTTTGTATGTTAATCAAATCCAACTCTCTTGAAATATCCATTGTGATTCAGGAATTAAACATTGTGTAGCTCACAAGGGTACAAATGAACATGCTGTGAGACTTTAAAAACTGAGTCAAATAAAAACAGATATTATTAAGTGACTTTAAGAAGAAACATTTTTGTTAGGATTTTTTTAATCAGCACTGAATAAAATAGTTTTATATAGCTCATCAAAGTTAGTATCTGAATAAAAATGCTGAGTTTTGTTCATATTGGCGGACTTAAGCCTTCTTTTATTGCAAATGAATTCGATCAGGGTTTAAAAAGTTATTTCTCATTTGCTGATTTAAAGCATGATCAATGTTTTTTTCCCTCAGGAATTTGACCCTTCATCCTCATCATGCAAGCTCTAAAAGAAATACTGAACTAGCGGAGTGGATCAGGGAAAGATGGGAAAGTTATGGCTTTGAGGTCAAGTTACTTCAATATAATGTTCTTCTCTCCTTCCCTGTGGAAGGAAAAATTAATGGAGCCAAACTTTATGATGGAAGTGGAACAGTTAGGTTTCAAACTGCTGAGAAGGAGAAGGTTATGGAGGAATCTGAAAATTCATCTAATGCATTGCCTCCTTTCAGTGGCTATTCACCTACTGGCAAAGAAAAGGTAACAAACAATGCTAGTTAAATGAAGTATAATATGGCTGATTTATGAAAATTTTCTTGCCATTATTTTCTTAAACTTTGCTTAGAATTAGGCGTGGAACATTTTTTTTTAACAGCACTGCTTCTGGAGGGTAAAGCAGACATTTATGTTCATGAAAAAAATGTCAGTGGGGTAGACAATTAGAATAAGACTCTAATTACCCATGTAGCTTCATGTACACGATAAGATCTATAGTATATCAGTGTATATATGGCCCTTGTTTGATTTCTTTGAATGCAAGAAAATCTGCCAGAAATATTAACTGGGAAAAGCACAGGGAGCCCTTTAATGTTGTTTATTCACTCCTTTTATTTACCCTTTTTTTCATCTTGATACAAGTTCCTGCCAGAATTTTTGTAAACTCAGGATAGCACTCCATAAAACAGTTCAATTCCAGAAAATTTCTATTTTTCTTTTCACTTCACTTTTTGCAGGAATTGTTTTTTCAAAATTCTATTGCCTAGTTTTCCTCCATTCCTTTTTTCTCATCCAAACAATCTAGAACTTGTGCTTTTATCAAAAGTAATTGCAATCCACACTGTAGTTTAAACAAGGTTAGGTTGATGTACGTCACTATAACCTTTGCATGCAGTTTGATCTGTATTGCCTTTCAGGGTGACTTGGTTTATGTCAATTATGGAAGACGTGAAGATTTTAAACTACTGCAAAGTATGAATGTCAACTGTTCTGGGAAGATTGTCATCGCAAGATATGGGCGTGTCTTTAGAGGTGACAAGGTAACAGATCAATACAGGGTGTAAGGCTTGATAAGAAGCAGGCTGTTTGACTTGTACAACTAATCTTTATAGTAAATAAAGGGGGTAAGTTTCTATAGAAACTGTGATGCTATGTCAGTGGGAGAATATAACAGGGTAATTTAGTCCTTTAAACTGAGTTGATAAATGTAATTTGGCCACCATAAAGAGTTTTAAAGCTGACATTTGGAGCGTCAGCCTTTTGTCAGACAAAAAACATAGGGCTATTGCTTGAAATGTCAGCTTTAAAACTCTATATTTGGACGAATTTATGTCATCAACTCAGTTGATAAAACCAAATTACCCTGCAGTGAGTAGTGTGGTGAGGCCCACCCAGGTGGGTCCAGTGGTTTTAGTTCAGTGAGGGGGAGGGGGAAGGGGTTATTGCTTGATATGGAATTGCTTTTAATTCTCATGACCAGTGAAATTACAAAATTAAAACCACATGAATTTTATGCTCTTTGCAATATGTGAACCTTAAAGTTGTTCATCTGATTTTTCACGATACAATATTTCAATTTTTGATGTACGTGGAACATGCACAATTTCCCCCCTCCCACTTTGGCCCTTCTTTAGTCTTGACTTTCTGATTGCTGGTTTTTTTTATCCATGGTCAGTGTATAAATAAATGAATAGGAAATGAACTCAAAGATGAATGAATTGGATTTGGCAGTAGACCTCCACAGAGTGATTCTTCTCACTCACTCATACACCTTATTAGATTAGAATTGTATCTTATTGTGGGAAACCACAAAACGCAGAGAAAAAATATCAAGGTATAAACCAGTAGTAAGCTTAACCCACTCGTGACATTGAGTGTAAGGTTCAAAGCCAAGTCACAGTGGTGAGAGGCACCCTTACCCAAGGGCTATGGCAGAAGAGATTACAGAATTCTCTGGTTACACTGCAAAATTATCTTGGTAAATTTCAAGGCAGAGGCTATTTTATAGTTAGATTAGAAGAATTATGTGCAATGACTTTACACCATTCTCCTGCGATTACATTATGTAATGCAATCTCTACCTACCATTACACCATTCCTGCTCTCTCAAAGATAATACCATGATAATGAGTATGGAAAATTATATGGAAAATATTGGGTTCAGGTTGCTTAATTTGAATTGAGTTCTATTCCATATTCTCAGGTAACTAATGCACAGAAGTGTGGAGCAAAAGCTATCCTGATATACAATGACCCTCATGATTTTGCACCTGTCTCAGATGAGGATCTTTTTCCGCATGGCTGGTGGCTACCAAGATCAGGGGTGCAGCGTGGTTCAATCCTCATGGGCACTGGTGATCCTCTCACTCCAAGATATCCTTCTAAAGGTGACAGCTTAGTATTCATTTATGTAACATGGTTGACTGTAATACAAAGTACATGTAGGTGCCATTAGCAGTCAAAGGCTTTACCGCATGTAAGGGCTCCAGGAGCAACAAGTATTTGGAATAACCAATGCATTTTCCAGAATAGGTGGTGCAAGGTGCTGGTTGCTGCCTTATTTTGAAAACCCTGATATTAGTAATCTTTTTATGTTAAAAAAAAGGACTGTTTCCCTCCTGATCATGTCCAGTGCTTAACAAGTTACCCTTGAAACTGCCAACTTGTCCAAACATTCTGTTCTTTTTGTTGTCACCTCTTTTAACCCTTAAATTCCCATGAGTGATTGAGACAGAATTTCTCCTTACAATATCAATTCACTATCAACCAAGTAAGTGATGAGAATAAAGAAAAATATCAATTTGGGGATAATTAGTTGATCTAATACTAAATTCTTTGAACTAACATTTAAGAATTGTATGGCTGGCAGTCAGGAGAATTACAAATTTGATCTGGGAATTAAAGTGTTTCCTGAGATTATTTTAACCTTCTCTGGATTTATGATTAAAATATTACTCCACAAATGTGAAAAACAGTTTTTGACTTTTTTTAACAGATGGTATTTATCGGAAAAGTTCAGATGAAATCAAAATGCCATATATTCCTGCTCATCCAATTTCAGCTGAGGATGCAGAACACTTTCTGAGGTCTGTTGAGATTTTTGTCAAACGTGACTTGTTATCCAGTTTCTCCAATAACTACCTATGTGCAGGTAGATTATAAGGGCTGTTAGCAAGTTTGGAAGTAGAAGGCTGACAAGAAGTAGTATGTAACCAGGTATTTTTGAAGATGCCATGTTGTTTTGGCAAATTGCACCTTAAGCATGGAACTATCCTTTCAGTTAGTATGGCCCATGTTCCACAAAGTTTTCACCAACCTTTGAGAAAAATCTACAGGTGGAGTTGAGCATCCACTTCCACTCAAAACTGTGAAATTGCTACTGTAACAGTAACTTTATAAATTTCAAAGATGGTATTTAAATAACTGTGCAAATTTTCATCATCAATTCTGGTGTATGAAGTTTAAGTAGTGGACTAGTGAGGGCCACTGTAGGTGGCAGTTATGGTTTGACACACCTTGTTAATGGTATTTTCTTTTGATTTTACCTGCTCTGACTCTTATAGCCTGCTTGGTGGAGATAAGGCCCCTGATGACTGGCAAGGTGGATTGCAAATCACTTATCGACTGGGACCAGGATTTACTGGTAATTACAGTGACTGGTAAGTCAGCTGTAGGTCCTATTTAAACTAATCCTTCACACCCTAGCATCAGTATGCATGTTCTTCGCATTGTTCTCTGACCACTCATTTCTTAATGTAACGACAAGGCAAGTCTGTTTTTAAAACAATCAGGAGTTTCTTTGGTCAGTGATCATTTCCTATATTCTCATGCCCTTAATGTTTGATATAGCAGTGAGACTGTTAGGAGAAATCAGATGCAAATCACTTAAAGAGTTAGAGGGTGAAAGAGTCTGTATTAGGCATTTAGGTAGTAAAAAGTGATGCAAATTAACCAGCAGAAGGACACAAAGGTTCTTCCACACCAGTCTTTTCTAATGAAATGGTTGGAACAAGGTGTATTGGTTTTAGTATGGCACTGGTAACAGAATGGTGATGCAAAAATCATTTTGGTTTGGCAGTTTAATTTCAAATGGTGCAAAATTTGAGGTGTGGCTCAACTGTAGCATGAAGAACCATTACAGAATAAAATAGATGAAACCTCTTGTGCACCAAAATATTACTTGCTTTTTCAAATAATTTGAAAGTATACCTTTGATATACGTCCTCTTATGTTTGTTTTTTGTTTGAGCTAGTGGTATTATCACAGGAACTCTAATGTTGCACTGGATAAACTTGGCACAGCGCACCAGTGACACTATATTTGAACTGGATATTATGAGACAAACCGAAGCTTCTCTGTTACATACATGATAAATTTATGTTTGTGTGATCACACAGGAAAGTGGAAGTGGAAACCAACAACAACCACACGCAGAGGAACATCACCAACGTCATTGCCATCTTAAAAGGATCGCTTGAACCAGGTATTTGAGAGAGGTTGATGAAAAACTACTCATAACTAATATTGGGTTCACTTAACCTGCCCTACAGGCGCAAGGAAACAGCGCACAGAAGCAAGACAATAGAAAATCGAACGTGCCTGACTCAAAATACGTTTTCCGCGCCAAAGCTAAACGCATGCGCAAACGTCACTCAGCTCTGTCGAGCAGGCGGAGATTTTTTTTCGTACTCAGCAGCTGCTCAGCGTTGTACAACAGCTGGTCAGAACTGGACTGCTGTAGGAAACTAGCGTCGTCGTTCATCCTAAATGAGATCTTAAATTTTTTTGCTATAAAAGTTGTTTTCGTTCAAACTGAACTTAATCTCAATTCTTAGACAGGTTGGTATTGTTAGGTAACCATAGAGATGCTTGGGTGTTTGGCGGAATTGATCCTTCCAGTGGAACTGCCTGCTTGATGGAGATTGCCAGAGCTCTGGGGAATAAGTACAAACAAGGTGAATCAACTTGATAGCGTTCTTAAGTGCAGAAAGGTTATACCACGCTCGTGACAAGACAAAATATGTTCCATGTTACCGTGCATCTGTTGGACAGATGATGTCAAAATGTGTTTAGAACCAAAATTGACGCATGAGGCGAAGCCGAGTGTGGCACTGATGTTTTAAACACAAGTTGCCATTTTCTGTGATCTATTACTGGACAGACGCACGGCAAAATGGAATCTATTTGTTTTACGTTAAAGAGACGCAAAAACTGTGTATGGTGACGTCGTCCATGTGTCTGTCTTCCAATAGACCATAAGAAAGAACCAATCTGCAGGCGCATAGGGCTGTGTACTGTGATTTCACATGATCCACTTGTCAGTGTGTCATGCAATATTCTATGCAAACCTGGAACGCGGTCTTTCGTTGAAATCGTGTCAAGCCATAACTGAAAGCCAACGAGGCACAGAACTTACACGCAGATAGCGTGTTAAAAGTCCCCTCTGTTGTTTAAGCGTGCAATCGTTGTATTTGCGTGCGTGCGTGTATCTTGTTCCCGGATATTCTGTGAAGGGTCGCCTTTTATCAACAACCTGAATGACCGAAGCCGCAAAAAGCCGAACTAAATGAAATATAGCTTGCCTTTAACTCCCAAAAGTGATTGACATGTAACCTCTTCCTACTTTATCCGTCCATTATCCAGTAACAGGTAAGGAGAACACTCAAACTTATCATGCAGAAGTTATCTTGATCTCTTTTCAAATTCTCGTAACTACTTAACAAGGAAATGTGTATCAGGTAGAGGAGAGAATTAACAATCAGAAGATCTTTGAAGTTAAAATACTAAATTGGTGTCTGACTCGTCTTTCAGGGTGGAGACCACGGCGATCTATTGTTCTCTGTAGTTGGGGAGGCGAGGAGTATGGTCTCCTGGGATCAACAGAGTGGGTTGAGGTTTGTACAACAGATGTCTTGCTATTGAATAATTAGTCTGATTTGAGCTGTTTCATATAATTCAAAAACCTTAAAAGTCATCAATTTAACAGTGTTTTTTTTGTACTTGGGCCAGTTGCAACCTGGTGACTTGAGTTTTCAAGCGCTTAAGGCAGTTTGTTTGTTTTTTAGTTCTCTTTGGCTCGGAGTGTCTCAGAGTAAATACACTTTTAGTTATCATTAGTAACGTGCTACAATTTTTGTCTTTTAGGACAACGTTCACTTACTTTATCAAAGAGCAGTGGCTTACCTGAATGTTGACTCTCCCATTAGAGGTAAGACCCACGTGAATGTACATGTGTACGTAGTTTAGTGGACTGATACCTGGGCTTAAATACTTGAAACGAAAATTCAGACAAATGGAGACAATCGCATGGCGAACGCGAGGTGAGCGCGAGTCGAACGCGTAGTGAAAGTGAGGAGAACCCACGGTGCACGCGAGGCAAACGCGAAGAGAGAGGAAGGGACCTTTTTTTCCAGCACTTCCCTTGACACGCGTGTCTCGTCTTTTGCGCTCTCCTTACACTCGCCTCGCGCGTGCCTCTACACGACCGTAAAACGCTTAAAAAAATAACAACTTTCCTCTAGGGTACTATCTAAAAACTGCAATCTCGACAAGGAATAACTTGCCGCAGTCGTAAGGTCGTTTTTTTCGGTGACATGATTATTTTGTCATTTGTTTTTCTCTAGGAAACTACAGCCTTTATGTTAGAGCCAGCCCTCTCTTGCACCAGGTTTTGTTTAACGCTTCAAAACAGGTAATTTTTTGACATGTGTGTTTGTCAAAAACAAGGCCGGGCCAATGAGAACTCTCTGAGGCTATGTATCGGACAGATCTTGAGAGTGCTTAAGCACATACAGGTTGTAACGGCGGTTTAAAACATCGATCGTTTATGGCCTTTTTAGGGGGGAATTTCTTTCACCAATGGAGCTTAGAACCCTAAACTTACTGGAGAGGGACGTGGTATAGCTGAGGAATTTCGATGAAGAGACTGCCACAGTACAAGAGTAAAATTTAAGATAATTCCTCTCTTCTCTTTCAGGTGAAAAATCCTATTGATATTAGACAATCGGTTTATGATAACTGGCTGGATAAATTTCCAGCTGCAGATGGACTGAATCCAAAGTAAGTTACAGTTTACATAAATTACATTTCGCTCCCTTATGTACTTTGTATTTACTTTTTGTGTTATGGTATCCAGGTACCAGGAAATTTTCAGGGAAACATGACGAATTGCTGGGGGTGGGGAACTTTCTATGGATCAGCAGCCCACCCCGGAGGAGTAGCGATACACCAAAATCGCCCCATACTACAGGAACCGTGTTACTCCACCAGTTGTAGTCACGTAGTATTTTTCCGCCGTAAACGGCGTTCTTGTCCCAGTCCCCCCACGTTTAGTCGACGTCTTCTTCGTTCTTTTCGTCGTGATTGGTTAAGCTTCCTATTGTGAACTAACATAACGTTTCTGTTTGTTCCAGTCTGATCATCTCTCCTTTATCTTTTTGTTCCAAGGGTTCCTCCTCTTGGCTCTGGCAGTGACTATTCTCCATTTTGTCAAAGAGCTGGAGTCCCTTCAGCGGATATCCGATACGTTTTTGACATGGTATGCACTACTTAGTTTAAACTAGACGCATATCGGCGCATACTCGCAAGCTTATTGCACTTGAAAATGTCATTTCCGTGTGGAATTTTCCATTGGAAAGACGTGTAAGGCATTTAAAAAAATATGTGGAATATTCTGCCCCTTCCGCTCAGTGTTTATACATGCATTTCACTTTATTGAAGCCTACCTGTTGAAAAAAGAAAATTGGATTTACACATGCGCCTTACAGCCACGACTTTGATTTGCGACTCAGAATAAACAGTTCCCGTTTAGGAACTCAGGCCACCAAGAATGTTGCCTTTCTTCTTTATCAATTTCTTTCCTCAATTTTTTTTTCTAGTACCAGTTTCATAACATCTCTGCGTACCCGACATATCACAGTATCCATGATACATTCTACTACGTCAAGAAGTTCGTGGATCCGCAGTTTACAACCCACTTAGCTATCGCACGAATATGGGTCAGTACTGCATTCCTATTGGCTGAGACTCCTGTCCTGCCAATCAACTGCTCGGACTACGCCGTTGCCCTTAACAAAGGTTTTCACGACATAAATACAAAATATGGAAAATCTCTCAAACAAAAAGGAATTTCTCTAAGTAAGTACGTACATTGTGATTTCTGTCGTGGCTTTTATTTGGAGCGTGAATTAAGAAATGGTTAGCCTGTAGCATGCGATCATCGAGTTATGGATGCATGCGGGAGGTTGCTAAGCACCTAAGATGCTAGAGTAACACTTGGCTATCACCTCGTGCGACTCTTACGCTTCTTTCGTGCTTAGCAACCTCCCGCGTGCATCCATAACTCGATGGTTGCTCGCTGCACGCTAACCATCTCTTTTGTAATATTGAGACTTTCAAACATCTTTCGTTTCGTGTAGAAAAAAAAGCGAAACAAATATATTGATGGGGCGTATCAGCCGATCAGAGCATAATAGTACTTCAGAGCATAATCGTACTTCATGCATAACAGTGCTTCGTGGAGGAAATTATCTTTTGCGATCGAAACTTGACATTAATAAAGCGTTAATCTCCTGTTTAATTGATTGTCGAGAAAACAAAACCATACTTATCGTATTGGCAAACCAGAACAAAGGTGACAAATCAAAAAGAGCCACTAGGAGCCTAACATGAAAACAAGGAAAGCGCGTTAAGCGCGGGAAACACGACTGACCAAGGCAAATTGGTTTTAGCTCTATATACGTTGGGAAATCAGTGTATTTATTCCCCTCAATTCCTATATCATGGCTGAGCACTTCTCTGTAAATTACTCAAATTTACAGTTCCCCGCTTTAGTTCAAGTGTAGGTCGTCTGTGAAAGACTTCACACTGGTCTATTTTCGCATGGCGCAATTTTTAGGAAAAAGGCCAGAAATTTTGTTGAACTCTCTAGGGTTCTCAGAACTTCCATTGCGGAAATTTTCCTCGAGTTGAACTCTGTTATTCGTTTCAGAATACTTGGAGAAGGCTGTCAAGAAGTTTGAAGATGGAGCTGAAAATATGCAGTCACTTATCGCCAATGTAGACCTCAATGAGTAAGTAAAAACTCCTTTTCTCTCCGTTAAAGGAGTATTTTCGTAGGCTATGGTTCGACCGAATAGTGCAGAATTAATTATCCTTGCCATGGCATGCATAGGAGAGTTTCGCACCACCACTTAAGTGTAAAGTGATGTATCGTATGTTTATATTATTTATTTCCTATGCAGTGATTTAAAAAATATATTTTTTCTGTGCTAAAAGAAAAATGTTTAGAAGAGTTGTTACTCTTTCTGGAGAATATGCAAGTCCATCGCAGTAAGTTTCCCCTCCCCCTGTCCCTAAGTAATGTCTGGCTTTTCAGAGCTAATTTATGATCCAAAGGGAGGCAATCCTCTCTCCGAGCTCAAAAACTTATTATCTCTACTATTTCTATCTACAATCCTCTCTCATATTTTCAGCAAATGTGTCATTTGATAGGTTGAAAATAAAAAGCAAACGCAAAAACAAAACAAAATCAAAAATTTAACCAGAAAACAAGCTCAAACTTCAAGCTTTTCGCCTGAACCCGCGTTCCAAGGCTCTGACGAAATTAATAACAACGCTGCGAGATGCACAAGATGTTTGTAAAGAGAAACCCTGTTGGAGCAAAAGTTGTTGGGTTAAGGACATCCAAGTCACAGGCCAACCAGCCTTAGGTCAAGAATTCACAAGCCCATCAGATCTTTCCATGGAACATTCTAGTTTAAGGCTAATCAGCCCAATAGTTCGTAAAAGTAAATGTAACTATCCGGTGCTGATCAGTACGCCTTGTTTATCTTTTCTTCTCAAGCCCATGGAAGCTTTCCTTTATCAATGACCGTTTGACAGGACTGGAAAAGAACTTCCTTAACTCTGAAGGACTGCCGGGAAGGCCTCTTTACTGGTGAGTGGTAATAAATCAGACATTGCGATTGGACGAGTCCGTCAGGCAAGAAGTGACAAACTACTTGACACTCTAAGACCCTGAATGCGTGAGACCATCTTCGTTACGAGATCTTGTGACAAATCTTATCGCTATCGATGTTAATCCTTCGCTTTTGTTGGGCCATCTCAATCTTCTATTGACTTTCCTCAAGTTCTGAAAGGTTGCGCTGCAAAGTACGCCCAATTACTGGTAGAAAGGAATTTTATTTTGCTATAGTCAATTATGGTGGATTAGCAATCGCGAGCTTAGGAAATATTTCTTTTGTCTGTTAGGAATTCAAAGTTTTGCAAAATAACATGACTGCTACTTCCTTGATATGGCCTACTCAATGTTTTCAATATTAGAACAAGTGAACTCTTCATACTGTTCTTTAGCTACTGTGATAGTCTTTTCGCTGGCGCGCGTGAAGCACGTCATTACCACGCGTTAAAGAAGGCGGGCACATGTGCGTAATTGAAGGCATTATTTCTCGCGTAAGGGCCTCCGCTTGCACGCGCTTGTCTGTAGTACTTGTGTCCTTTTAATTTATTTCCTTGCGGCCCAAGTGTTTGAATAACGTCTTTATTCTTTTGTTCGTAGGCATTCAATTTTCGCCCCTAGTCTCTACAACTCTTACGCAAGTGCCACGTTCCCAGGCCTCCACGACGCCCTAGTTGAAGCGGTCAACAATGGCCCACATAATGGGAATTGGGTGGTTGTGAAAGAGGAGTTATCAGACACCATAGTAGCCATTGAATGGGCAGCTCAGTTTTTGAAATCAGAAGTTTAGCTAGCTGTTCCTTAACACCCCTGAAGTCTATACTGGAATTGAAAATAATTTTTCGTACAAATTAATGGAACAATATTTAACTAATATTTAACTCATACTTTTTGATTTAATATTATCATTAATAATATTATTTTTATTATTATTTCGTTCATAGAAGCCTAACTTGTGTATAATTGGGTTAAATTTTTGTGAATCCAGCGACACTCCAAAAAAATGGATAAATATTGAATTATTTCGGGGACCGTTTGAAAAGATACCATCTTGAAAGTATTCTAATTTTACTTAATACATACGTATAATTATATTTGAGTCTAATATTAGTTTTGAATTTTTTTAAGGATAAAACACAATTACATCAGAGTTCAGCGTTGATTTTTCAAAAATGTTATTTTATACGTCTCGCAAACTAATATTCTAAACGCTGTTTTTCACATTTTGCGTTCATTTATCATTAAAAACTTACATTTCAAAGTTAAGTCATTTCAGAACATCTTTCAGTCTTCTCTCCCTTTTTACGTAATTTTATTTAAGTCTTTTTCGTAATTAGTTTCTAGTTTTAATGATTTGTGTTTCAAAACGTTTTTGTTTTTTGTTAACGAATTGCGCCTTTTTTTGATTAATTCCTTGGGTTGCAATTGTTGGGTTGCTTTGTACTAGTTAACTTGTAGACGTGCCTGAGTAAATTTGCACCAACCCCCTCCCCTAACTCAACATTAATCGTAACTTGTCATTAGTTGATTGTTGTTGTGTTGAGGGCGGAGGGTTAGATGCTCAGTTGCTCTGATACTTACATTGATTTGGAAGCTGAAATGCGTAAGCACTCGAAATCGACGTATGTATATATAAATATATATATGTAATTTAGTGTTAACTGAGGTGAAAACAGAGCAATTGTAGACGCACAAAACATCAACCTTTAGACTCTTTACAGTGGTCAATTTACGTTTTCAACTCAGTTGTAACACTAAATTTCCTGTTCTACTCTCCTAACGACGCAGCACCACAGTTTCTTTAGAAAATTACCCCCTTTATGTATACATATACATGCACGGAACACTGCTTCTTATTCAGGGCATGGCTAAGGTTGCTGGGACACAATTTTCCTTAGATTCTTGTCTATTAGTCTTAGTATGATAACTTGTGTTAACGTATCGCACAAAGAAAATTTATGCCTGGTACGATTGTTGAACGGTGATCCATGCTGGATTGTGGTCATATACATGCGTTCAAGAGGATAACTATCGACAGCTGTTATCTTAACCTTTAACAACCTATCATTAGTATGCATATTGTTACGGTATAAACTTACCGACAGGAAAACACTACAATTCCACAAATTCAACTACTTTATTAAACAGCGAGTAATGTTCTTAACAAGGAACGACTCTTCAAAGTAATACAATACCTATCGTTAATAAACTTAATTAAGCGCAAAACGGTTTATATCTTAGCTCACCACTAACAAAATCTCACTGCTGTCTCCTAAGTCCTTTGAAACAAGCAATCCTCTGCATTAACTCTTTCAAAACAGTCGTCGCTACAATGATAACATCTACTTTCTACTACATAAGCGAGTCTTTATTCATATATTCACAAAGTGTTCTGGATCATTCCAAAAGCTTACTTAAGAACTATTTTAGTATTACATAATAAGTACGTGACTTGATAAAATGTTCTGGAAAGTTCTTCGTTATGCAAGTCAGCATGACTCAACAGTCTGGAAATTTCTGTAAGCAACAACAATTACCCATAACAATATTCTCCTTACTGTTCTTTATACATTTCCTAAGGTGCTGACATGGAGAATTTGTTTACCAATCAAAAGCTTCTTTTGTTGGTGATCACTTCCTCTATTCTTACGACCTCAGTGTGTGAGTCAGGGGTGATATTGTAAAGAGAAATTTGATGTTGGTCATTCTTAGGGTCATTCTACAACCGCAGTACAAATATGAATTATTTCATATAAACTTCACATCATTTCACTGCACGGGAAGATATGAACTCAATAAATTGACCTCGCTCCCAATGTGTGGCTTCATAGCTCAGTTGGTAGAGCATCGCACCGGTATCGCGGAGGTCACGGGTTCGAATCCCGTTGAAGCCCTGATTTTTTTTTTCAGGCTTCTTCTTTCCAATTGCTTAAATTGGAAAATTTACTGCGATGATCACATTTCCACTTTCATCTACAACCGCAGTACAAATATGAATTATTTCATATAAAAACTCCACATCATTTCACTGCACGGGAAGATATGAACTCAATAAATTGACCTCGCTCCCAATGTGTGGCTTCATAGCTCAGTTGGTAGAGCATCGCACCGGTATCGCGGAGGTCACGGGTTCGAATCCCGTTGAAGCCCTGATTTTTTTCAGGCTTCTTCTTTCCAATTGCTTAAATTGGAAAATTTACTGCGATGATCACATTTCACTTTCATCTACAACCGCAGTACAAATATGAATTATTTCGTATAAACTTCACATCATTTCACTGCACGGGAAGATATGAACTCAATAAATTGACCTCGCTCCCAATGTGTGGCTTCATAGCTCAGTTGGTAGAGCATCGCACCGGTATCGCGGAGGTCACGGGTTCGAATCCCGTTGAAGCCCTGATTTTTTTCAGGCTTCTTCTTTCCAACTGCTTAAATTGGAAAATTTACTGCGATGATCACATTTCACTTCCATCTACAACCGCAGTACAAATATGAATTATTTCATATAAACTTCACATCATTTCACTGCACGGGAAGATATGAACTCAATAAATTGACCTCGCTCCCAATGTGTGGCTTCATAGCTCAGTTGGTAGAGCATCGCACCGGTATCGCGGAGGTCACGGGTTCGAATCCCGTTGAAGCCCTGATTTTTTTCAGGCTTCTTCTTTCCAACTGCTTAAATTGGAAAATTTACTGCGATGATCACATTTCCACTTCCATCTACAACCGCAGTACAAATATGAATTATTTAATATAAACTTCACATCAATAGAATCAGTCTAGAAAGTTTTTCGATTGAGTTTAGTACAATCAAAACCAAAGTAATTACAACATCCAATCAGAAGATACCTTAAAGAGTCTATGAGAGCTGCCCAAAGCGCGGGAAAACGCGGGCGGCCAAGTCCTGGTTGTTCTTAGCTTTGCTTCTGATTGGTTGAGGGAGTGGCGTCAGTTTTTAGGAGGAATCACTGAGCGAAGGAAAGCCACACCAATGCAGTCACGGATTATGAAAAAACTGGCCATAATGTTTTAAGAATTCAGTAAATCTGATGGAACGACCATTTCTGAGTTTGATTTATGGTAGTGAGGTTATATTTGCGATGGCGGGGATAATTGTGTTTAGAGGAAAAATTTTGAAATCAGTTTTATCAATGTAGCTATGTATGTTGTGTTTTTTTTTTTTTTAATTATTTTTTTCTTTTTTTTAGTTCGTCAACCCATTCTCTTCCACAGGTGGTTCACGAATGTACGTCCATTTTTTCAGCAGGGAGAGGTCTGGGCACGAGGCAGTCTCTAGTTCGTTGAAGTTCGTTCGCACGTCGGTTTATGTTCGGGCGGTTATCTGTTTATCGTGCACTCTTCATTTAAAATCTAGTCGCTCGTTATCCGGATATGTTGGCTCCCTCACTCGTTATCTCCTCCGCTTGTTCACTGAAGAGGCTTCTCAGCATATCAAGCTGTTGTATCTCGTTATGTAGAGACTGCAGCTCACATTTTCGTCTTGCTCTTTGTTCCAATTTCTTTGCTTTCTCAGAATCACCTTTCCTGAAGGCAAGCAATGCCTGACAATAGTTGTAGTAAATTTTGCTTCTCTCGGACAATCTCTCGATTTGTTGAGATGAAATACGGCTCAAAACAGTCTCGGCGACATCAACGTCAGATTTTGACACTTCTTTGGCAATACCATGCTGATAATAACCTAAATGAACCAGAGCTTTGCGCATTGTCACTTGTACCATGGTAACACTCTTATCAACTGAGACTTTCCCGCAAAAATCGAGTGAACTGTTCAAATGAAAAAGAACGAGTTTGCGATCTTCTGTGCTGTTCTTGCTTCTAGATAAGATGATATTTGCTTTCACGTTGTGTATCTCTACAAAATCCTCAAAGCATTCCCCATCTCTTAACATCTTATGTGCTTCGTCAGCCTCTCTCATTGCTTCGTCGTCGTTTCCCATGTCATGTAAAACGAATGCCACACATATTCTTATCCTTGCATGTGCTAAAAACCTAAAAATTAAAACAAAATTAATCATTCAAGGAAATAACTACGTTCTAGTACGCTGTACGAAATTACAATACGAGTACATTTAATAGCCTATGTTGTGCGATCATCATGCGTTCATTATTCCCCTTGTTAGTTTTTATAACCGATATAATGGTAAATGAAGAGATCAAGTTATAATTAGTTTGATACTTAAAGAATGATTTCGGAATAAACTTGAACGACACGTCTTTACATTCATACTGAGACCACGTAATTCAATAATTATAATACTGGATTTTGGTCAACAGCCGCAATTTCTTAACAGAACAACGGGAGTAGTGTCAAGAAGCCTAAAGAAGATTCTTGTTTTCCTTTTCAAACACTTATTATTTATCTTAAACTTCTGAAAACCTTACGACCTCGGACCTTATTTATAGTAGCCGATTACATCATACTTATTTCTGAAACACTATTTTTAGCAGCAAGAACATTCTAGAGACTAATTATGACATATCCTTAAAATAACTCAATAGAATGTTCCGGAATATGGAGAAGATTCTAGCTCAGCTTATGCGATAGCGTTATGGTTAATCAATGTTCTATTGATTTCTGGAGACTTCGTTACAGTAGCGAAATTGCTTTACAATGGCCTTTTTGTCTTGCATTTTCCTGCAACTTGATAGGTTGCTCTAAAAAATTTCTTGAAATCTGATTGGTTGTTTTGTTTTAGTGTTCCATTCTCACTGGAAACTTATCGGGTTGAAGTTTTTATCTCGATCTGACACCAAATTCTCGTAACTTATTTACAAAGAAGTGTTTAGCAGCGAAAGGGGAGAATTAACGATCAGATCTTGGGAGATAAAGGGCTAAGTATTACCTTGGGCTGCTCTGGTGTCACTCTAGCCGTTCAGTTAGTGAAAAGGAGAGAAATTATCAAACGGCGCGTCGGTACTGAGCAGTGGTTTCGCTGTATAACCCTTCCCAGGCCCCCCTCGTTCATGTCACTCCGCCATTTAATTTCGTTCCTCGTTTTGCTGACTGATATATGAGCATAGATGTGAATTTCTTAAATTTCATGCTTAAACGCACATACCCGTATTCTCTATTGAAACCGCAAGAGGACTTCAGGCCATCTAGCATCTTCAGCGAGTCTTCCTTTCTTGAGCGCTGGTTGAGCGCGCAAGCTGCTTGGATTTTAGCAAATATTTCTATATCCCTATCGCCGCTAAATCCTTGCAAAAACTTCTCGAGATCTTCCCAGCAAAAATTGAAAGATAATGAATTAGATTTATCTATCAGTCTGGTGTACCTTCCCCTGGTGAAAATTTTTAGTTTCCATCTTGAAGGCACTTGATCAATAGAAGTCGTAGCCAATTGTTTGGCGTCGTTCCTTCTGTGGTGTTCTGAACTTAAATTCCTGGTCTCATCCCGTGGAGTTTTCCTCTTGTGCCCAGGTTTCTCTTCAATTTTTTCTTCTAATGTTTTCACAACCCTTTCAAGCGACCGCGAGTGATCACGTTCGTTTTTCAACCATTTTTTGTAGTTTAGAAGTTCGTTCGTGTTGAATTCCCTTTCAGTCAGCATTTGCTGAAGATTTTCAACAATCGGATTAGATTTTGAAAGCAAGCCTTGAACAGCTGTTATTAAAGTCATCACGCTTGTCTTGAATGTGGCGTGAGATATCGATGCTCTTGCAGCGTGCGCCGACATTGCATTTCTAACCCTTCGAATTTGATGTATAGCGTTTAAAATTCTCTTCCCGTAGACTGTGCCTCGAGTGGGACCAAGAGCGTGCGAGTAATTCAGAGCAAAAACTAGTGTAGTTATGTCCCAAGTTTCGATGTTCCCGTTGGACAAATGATTCTTGACATCTCGGTAATCATTACAATACACCGGATCAAAAAGTCGAGAGTGATGCGGTGGCATCTCTTCCGCTAACAGTTGTGATCCGCTCGAAGTGTCATTTTGCCATGGAGAGGAAGCATAAATCTTATTCCATTCTTGTATGAACACTTTTCTCAGTGCTGCCGTCGAATAATCATGAACGCATTTTGTGAGCCGAAAAAAGTTTAGATCTTCGCTGCCATAAATCACAGACATCTCATTGAAATTGCCTCTGTCAGCGGATTTCTTCAAAGGAAATGAATTTTAAATCGAAAACGAAAGTGCAAGGTTGAGTGAGTTTTCCGTTATTGAAAAGGTCTTCCAAAAAGTTATTACGCACGTATACGTAATAGAAAATTTTACTTTGGGATGAGCAGACTTCAAATAACATGGTCAAGACCCAAGAATAAAAACAAAATTAAAAGAAAAACACTATCCTTTTCAACATTTTAGCGTTTTACCTTGCCCGTTCTATAAAAGTACATGCTCATGTGATTGCAATTTTTGTGTGGATTGGTGAACAGATTGTTCTAAAACTTTCCGAAACCTCACGATTATAGACGAAGATAACCCGAAAACCTTGCAATAAACTACAAGGCGTGCTAGGCATAATTCAGTGGAACCTGGGGATGAGAATGTATTTGATTTCCCTGATCGACGATTCAGAAGGTCTTCGCTGTTTTTCCCACACTTGCAATGAAATTAAAGTTCGCCTGCACTGACATTAGTAACTTGGGAACGATACCTGACGTTTGATGATGGACAACTAGAAAAACGCAGCTGTATGATATTTCCCTTTTAAACACATCTTCGCATGTTTCTTAAAACGGCGCGCACACAAGACACTCAGCTAGCGGGTTTCTATAGAAAAGGTAAGCGCTGTAGATTTCGTTTTGTATATATTTTGTCTTGCTATTGTCAACAAGTGATCTTTGAAATGTCCCGCTGCAAGCGTGTATCTATTATCTCGAAAAGAATGAAGAAGGGTATCTCTATCACTGTGTAACGAAAATGCGATTTTGCTCACGCCACAGGAAAACAGTCTTCGAATCTCTCAGACATCATCGGAGGGAATCTTAACAATTGCGTCTGTAATGTAGAGTTCATGGACTCTTGAAATTTTTCAGCAAGTGAAGAGAGGATATTTTGAAATGGGTAAGGACTTATTCTAGAATTCTAGCGGATAAAGCTACTCCTCTTATCAATTTTTACAAGCCAGTGTATTTCGAGTCACTGCTTGAAACTTTCAGTAGAATTCTCTTGCTATGAAATGTCATTTTGTCTTCCGCTTCGCTGGGGAGGTATAATGCAAGTATTGCTTTTTTTTTTCTTTAAAGGAGTCTCTCTAGTTGTTTCTTAATTACAAAAATGGACCGTAGCCTTGGTCCTCTGTTGTCGCAATATGCAATTTTTAAGTTTCTTTAAAGCGTTTGAGCACGAGTTGTAAATTTCCGTTTCGCTCAGCGGTGCCTCGTCCAACACTAATTGTGTATTTTCATGTTCGTTTGTGGTCTCGCGTACGTTCTGATTTCACAAAAGCCTGAGGTTTATGTTTGTACAATTTGTGACACTCGTGTATAGTTCGTGAACATTTACGCATTAAATTTAGATCTCGTAGTTCTGTATCCTCGTTACGGCTGGCAGACAAATGAAGGACTTGGTAATATATTTCCGATTGAATTCAAACGGATGACAGAATTCCTTTTACATCGACTACGTTCGATTTTCTAAGGAACTTTACAGGATAATCGTCGAGCCTCGTTTTCTCTTTACTGTATCCCTGAAAATGGCTCTAGCTCCACTGACTTTAAAAACTTAGTAGTGAGCGAAAGTTGTTGGAGACAAGTGTGCAATATTTTTTGTCAGCTGTATACATATCAGAATGTGACCGTGAATGAAATCCTTTAGTGCAAGTTTGTGTCTAATGTTCTGGTTATTTTACGCTCCGCACTTAAGTACGGTAAGGTTATTTTCGTACTTTCGGCGATAAGTTTTTTAGAGATCGATCGCACTCATTTTCAGCATTTGGTGCGTGGTGGTATGTTAATATTTTATTGTCGAGGTTCTCGTGTGAAGAACGTTCGATCGCACAAAAAACATGCCTCTGGCACCAAATACATTTTGGCCTTTAAACCTAAGTGCACTGTTTTTTCTTAATACACCTAAACCTTTGGATGAGTTGTTTGTCCAAACATCCAAAGGGGATAACCTCTCACTACATTGATTTGTCCCTCCGCTTACAGAATTTTTATCATCCGGAGGAGAATTTTGCTTCCATATTTGGGAAAATCGAATGTCATAGGTGAAAATTTAAATTAAAGTTGTCTCTCGCGAACAAATTATAATAATGCGTCATTAGCATGTAAGCGTATTTATGTACGAGGGATTCTGTTTATTGATGTTATTTCCTTTTCAAAAAGACCAAATTATCCCACAAGGACGCATTTTTTTCCGGATTTAGACTCGCCGTTTCTTTAGGTCGCCAACTGTGCTAATGAGATTTCGAGTGAGAAAATCTTGGAGTTTTACCAATCTAACGTGCTGTGATCGCATGACCCAAAGGAAAAATATACTTGACTTATAGGCAGTCTTCCTTGCAGCCGTTGGTCATGCTTTGAATCTTCCACAAAATTTTTTGTTTTTCTCTAAGAAAAATTATTTACTTTGAAACCTGATTCCCCAAAGCAGCATTCATATCAGCGCGCATTAATTTGTATCATGAAATTAAAAATAGCTCGTAATCCCATGGCTTAAACTCTATTGTAGAGTAGAACAAAGAGAAGACTAATTATTCTGTCTGGTTCTCTAAATTTCACTTTTCAATAAATATTACTTTACATTCATATTGCCTAAGGATCAAAACACTCTTCCTTGCCAATAAAATCTACGAGGACTTGACACTTCTTTCCTATGTCAAAATTAACTTGACAAATTGGGTTAAGGTGAAACTTAGCAAACCATTCTTAATAAACCTCTTTAATTAACTTCACATTTTTGATATCTTCATCTTTGAAGATCAACAACATACACTGTAAACAACTCGGCTCACTGCCCCAAAACATCCGTTTTCACTAATTTAATCATTTTTAAAGTAGTAAACCGTCTGCTACTCCTTGACATATAACTTTTACTCCATCAAATTAGTTAATCACTGCTAAGATAGCTGATCTGTCAAGCTTCATTTAAATGATAATTTACTTTTCCTCAGTGGACTTAATATTACAATGATTGTGAGAAATGTTAGCTTGTCAACATCAATGAGTCAACATACCCTTATTTTAAAGGATTTTAAAAATTTGTGTCTTCCTAAGAGGTGTCAAGATGATACACCTAAGATTCTCTACGTGAATTATTCATTGAAGCCTGCCGGATATTGATGCATGTGTACAGTGCATGTTCCTTGGTCTTCTATTTCACCTTTTGATGCGGTTTCGTTTCCTGCACAATAATATGGAAATTTTCTAAGGACCAAACTCAAATATAAAGTGCTGTTTCCAGAGGGAAAATTTCTGGTTTCAACTATGAAAATTTCTGGCTTACACTCAAAATGGCAGCTTTAGAAACTCTTTCCTGTGACCAAGTTACATTATCCAGTGAACTCAAGGCTGTTTCCAGTGGGTAAATCTCTGGTTTCACTTATTAAAATCTCTGGCTAGTACTCAAAACATCAACTTTAGAAACTCTCCACTACAGTGACTAAGTTACATTATCAAGTGAAAACAGTCGATAAAACCAAATTTTTAAGCTTATGGTTTGCTTTGTTCCGCATTTGAAATCGAAAATCTTGTCAGAGTCGCAATTTGTTGACTGTGCGTGGAGATTAGTTTCCAGGAGAAATTTAATACTCAGAACGCAAAGGAATTGAAGGAAAAATGCGGACAGTTTTTGTTATTCTGGGAGATCTTTGTGTGGCTTGGAAAGCCTTTTACAGTATATTTACTTAACAATTTACATGCTTGTAATTGTAAATTCCTCACTCAGTTAGAAAAAACCATCCAAATGGGTTTTTTAATTAGATTTATTAAGGACAACTTTTTCATCTGTCATTAGTATTTATGCAAGAAATAAAACATGTTTTTACCATTTCGATTTGTGCAGTGCCCCTCACTTGTTTATCATAAAAAAAGTTTTGTTTAAAATGTAGCCAAAGAAAAGTTGAGTTCTTTATGAGAGTAAATTGGAGTAAATATTCCTTCTGAAAATTAACTTATAGTTTACTTCAACCCTGTTAGTTGAAAACATGTTTAGAATATCAATTTGTTTTCAATATCAAGCCTTGAGGTCAGACAATTTTGTTTTGGCTTAGAGAGTTAGATAGACTTTTTTTTAGATATTTTGGTAGCCAGAGGCTGAATTGGGTATATCTAATTAATGAAATGATAAAGGCTACTTGCAATACTAGTAGAAAACTAGTAATACACAAAAAGGCTATAGTTTTATAGATATAGTAGCAAATTATAACTTAATTTAAAAAGATATGTCAGATCCCATTAAATTCCCATCAGCTTTGTTTCCGTTTAAGTTGATTCCAGAAATTAAAGTCTCCATGTTTGTAGTTAAATAATTTAGCCAGTTGTAGAGTGATCAAAAGAAGTTTCTCTATGTTAAAATTAATTATTATTGTGTAGAAACTTACATTGATCATTCTATACAGGATTGCCCATGATGTAAATTTGTCAAATAAAGTTTACTTGAAGTCTTTGGTGCCCATTGACAGTACATTTAATAATTGTGATTAAGATGGCTGTTAAGTCCAAATGAAATCTGAAAATCTCATTTTACCATTCTATAAACTTTAAGGTACATGTAATTTGTAAGAAGAATTCTATAATTAATGAAAATTCAGACTGATATAGTTTTCTTTTTATCATTCCCATTACTCAAAGTTCATGAGTAGCCAATGTAGTTGATAAGAGGCAAGATCTGATTGTTAATTCTCCCCTCTGGCTGCTACACATTTACTTGCAAAGTAGTTACAAGAATTTGGTGTTAGATCAAGACAAGAATTTCTATCCGATTAGTTTGAATGTTCTCATTACCTGTTTGCTGGATAATATATGAATATTATAGGGAGAAATTGCATGTTAATCACTTCTAGGAGTTGGAGATTTAGCTGTTTTTACCAATATGTACACTTTACTCTCTGCACTGTTTTATTTATAAATTTGTTTCCTGTTCTTACAAAGAGAATTTTTTAAATGAGCAGTGGTGATCATTTCCTTTATTCTCATCACTTGTTGGCTGAAGAATGTATGGATGATATAGGGAGAATTAAGATGTTATCACTTCTGGGAGTTTAAAGGTTAAGTGCTAAAGAGTTAACTTAAGGGTGAAAAAATAAAATGATATTGATTCTTGAAATTATTCATGCAGATGATGATCTGGAAAGTGGATACCTCAGCCCTGGGAGTGAATCCTCCAGATCTCAGACCCACAGAGCAAAAAATGTGAACAACAATATTCACATGATGGAACAGAAAGTTCGCATCAAATTTGAATTTAAAGGTGAAAAGAGGTAAGGATTCATAGAAAATGAGTTACAGTAAACCTTTTCATTTTCACTGTATCAAGATTGGTTTTGGTAAAGTTTGTACTCAACCTAAGTGGTCCACCTAGTTGGTGCTTATTCCAGTCTCCCTAGCATGAAGGGGTGCAGAATATTTAAGTCTTCCCCTGTTTGAGATGGTAGTCCATCATAAGGTTAACCCTCCCCCCCCCCCCCCTCAGCATTTGACTAGGCTTCCTTAACAGTTCACTGTTACTACCCATTTATACTTCTGGGTGGAGAGAGAAGCCCTGTTAGAGTAAAGTTTCTTACCAAAGAACACGACACATTGACTCAGCCTTGTTATCAATGTTAACTTTTATTTTCTGTTATAAGAATCATTCCAATCGCCAGACCTGTGATTCTATCTGAGTTACTTTCAAAAGTCAAGACAGCGTATGGTCAGGATCTGTCGATGAACTATGTCAGCAATGAGGTGTGTTTTTGTTCTCTTTTGTTATAAGTGAAAGGTACCCCAGTTAGGTTAACAGGTTTTTAATTTGGGTGAAATATTCTACAAGAACCTTCTTTAGTTGAAACATTATTAGCTGTAGCTCCAAATTCCAAATTTTACCTTGAAGCAGTAAACTTAGACACTGCTTTGTGAACAAACTTCTGCTAAATTCGGATTAAGTTATTACATCAGTATCAGTTTTCTCCATACTTTTCTCTAAACATTCTTTCAGTACTGACAAGGAGAATTCATTAAACAATCATAGCTTCTTAACTTGGGGATCTCATCCCTTATTCTCATGATATTAATGAAAGATTCAGCAGTAGTACTGTGAGGAGAAATTACATGTAGATGCTGGTTACTCTTAGGGGTTTAACCCTTTAACTCTTAGATCAAATTTGTTATTCTCCTTACTGTCAACCATACAATTCTTATAATGTTATTTCAAAGACTTTAGTATTGGATCAACTAATTAATATTTTTCTTCATTCTTATCTCTTATCTGGTTGATATTGTATTGGTATTGTAAGGAGAAATTCTGTCTTGGTCACTCATGGGAGTTTAAGGGTTAAAAGGTTGACCCTCATTATTTTTCTTCTAGAATGCAATTCCTCTTGTAAGCCAGTCTGATCTTGACAAAGCAATTGAAATCTTGGACAGAAGCCAGCACCTCACCAGCCTTAGAATACTCTTGTCACTACCTAATGGCATCAGTGACTACAACAGTCACAAATCTAATGTGCCAAATGCGTCAGTGATGCCTCCAAGCAACCCAAAGGTTGGATCTCTCTTTGGCAAACCTTTCTATGTAAGTGAGAGTTAAGAAATCCCCTGTCACAAATTGTTTTGGTTTTAATGTTTTTTCTCATCAATTGTCCTTTCGATGCAAGGATTGTTGCTATATGTAAGTTACCACAGTTATGGCTGTGTTATCATTGTGAAATTAGCTTTGCAATCGTAGGATAAGTTGGTTTTTTCAATGTGGTTGAAAATATAAACTGGCCACCCTGGCAGACAGTTTCTAAAGCTGATGTTTTCAGCATCAGCCTTCCACCAGGAGGATTGTGGGAAGGATAATACAAGAAACATCAGCTGCACCACAGTTTCTTTTATTTAGAAACTTGCTTTCTCTTTTCCCAATTATAGATCACTGAAAGAGTCGAAAATTTTGACAAAAAGCTTAGAAAGTTGCAGAATTTAAAATAGTTGGCAAGACCCTACTACATGTATAAATGACAATCTTTTGTAACGAGTAATTTTGTCATTTCTCTTAAATGAATAGAAAAAAAGACAACCAAGAAGTTATGGACTTGGAATCAGGTAACCTGCCTTACATTTTGTGTAGCCTTTTGTTCTTCTGATATTTACTCAAATACTCACTCACAATATTTAGTTCCTGATTAATGAGGATTTAAGGCATCTCTCCAGGTCTCAGTCAACCCCTGATGAGATCGCTTACATGGCAGTGGATCCACCCAACACACCAAGTTTATCAAGATACATCAATGTGCAGTATATGTCATCCAGTAATATCAACACCAGAGGCCGAAACTCTCCCCCTCCAGGATTCCATCATGATGAATTCCCAGCTCAGCCTTTCCATATGGTCAGGGTAAGTTGTGATTGAGCGTTGATTGACACATATTTTCTTCTGACAATTAGGAAAGAGGGTTTGAGAATGAAGGAAACAGTCATGTATGAGATGTAGAGTGTTATGCTGTACTTTTTTGAACACTAAACATTTTTCACAGTACCTGTTTTGGTAGTTATATAAGATTGCATTTCTGAGGAGATAAATTTTGTTTTAAAAAAATCAGGATTCAAGTCCTCTGCAAGCTCTTTAAGGAATGGATCAGTCTACTTTATTTTCTTTGAAGTTTAAGCCTTAAACTCCACTTTGACACATACTTAAAAACTCAACCAAGAATCAACCTTTTTTCCTCATACATCTCACCGTTAACCACCCTTAAGATCTCATTGGTAATTCTCCATACCATCTGGCATGCAGTTTTTTTGATGTTAGTTTGGAGAATCTGGTGTTGAATCAACTTACAATCCCCTTATTAATATGTTTATTCTTGTTATTTTATTGTATGCTCGATATTGTATTAATATTCTGGGGAAAATTCCATCTTGGTCACTCACAGAAGTTTTAAGGGTTAATACATTTTTCTTGGTTCTATTACAGGGTGAAGGTGAATTTATACCAGAAAGCCAAGATCATGTGGTATGCTTCATAATCAATCTTGAAAATTATATGTTCTACTAAATATTCTCATCTTTTATGTGACTAAGACTAAGACTAAGAGGGAAAAAAATATATCTTGTTAATAGTTATAAAAATTTGGATCAATATCAGTATCTAAGCAATGGCCCACCTACCCCTCCCCTAACCCAACATTCACCCTAACTTGTTATCAATTGACTGTAGTTGGGTCAGGGGAGGGGTAGGTGGGCAGTTGCCTTGATACTGATATTGATCCAAAAATTCTGATTACCCCTTCCCCCCCCAAAAATTTTCAGCTTGAAAGGTAGTGTTAATAGGTGGCAGACAAGGAAAATTTTCAAATTATTTTACATGGTGGCACAGGGCTAGCTGAAATTCAAAAGTTTTCATGCTCTGTCCTAAAGGCCAGAAGGTATTTATCAGAAAACAAATGTGATCCTGTAGTTTTTTCAAAAATTGTTGTAGGAATATGCAATTTTTTTGCGGTAGTTATTTTCGTTCTTAATCTTACCAGACTTTTCTGGAAAATTTAGTTGGGAGTATGAATTTAATTTTCCTCCTTTATCTTCAGGTGGTTCCCAGATTTCATAGACGATTGAATATGTGGTACGATCCGCTATCACACAGTCAGGTAATTTATGAACACAATCGCAAAATGTTTGTAGTTACTCATTGTAGTGAACTGTATATCTACTGTAGTTGTGTATTCCAATAGGATGTCTCTTGATGTAATTGGTTGTTAGTAACAAAGATTATAAAATCACAACGGTATACTGTTAGCCCTCATCAGGTGATCAGGTATTCTGTCTCACATGCCATTTCTTTGTTCCGATCTACTACTGAACAGAAGCAAGGGAAAGATGGAATCCATTTGTTAATTAGATCCAATACATTGCATGGTTGTGAACTTACTGCTTGATAAAAAACTTGGAAACTGCATTGGAAAATTTCATCTTCTACTCTAACAGTAATCCTTGTTATTGATTTTTTTCCAGGCCTTATTCTCACTATTGCTAAAGTAGTGTTCATTACTGGGAAGATTGCTTTTTGTATTCATTTCTCTATTGGTAGTTCATGTATATGATTTTCTTAGACTTACAGTCATTTATTCATCACTTCATGGGTTTTTTTGGAACCAACATAATGACCAGCTCCTAGTTGGCTTGTTAACTCAGTATTAGAGCATTGTACCCACAGGTCAATGCTGTTTAAGTAGTGTTCATTACAGCGAAGATCTCTTCCATTTTCAGTAATCCTTATTACTTGCCTTGTTCCTAGGTAAGAGTTGTTTCCAGTCCAAGCTCTGAAGGTTCTTGGAGAGGATCATCCTTTTCTGTGGACAGGTAATGTAGATATCAATATCATTTCTGAAGTGATTACTGGTCACCATTGGTAGTGAAAGGCTAGATGAAGTACTTTTTCTGACGGATTTTCAACTGTGTCCAGAGAAGGACACAAATGAATGTTAAAATTACAATTTATTTTTCAGTGGAGGGGAAATGCAATCATTTTACAACTCTACAAGATCAGCATCAAACAGCTCACTGGTGGTGGCTAGTGGAATGTTTTCCTCAGGTAGAGTTTCTTTTAAGGAGTTATTCTTTTGCCTCTGATCACAGATCTTTTTTTAATTGAGATGTTTCAATTTTACACAAAATGAATCCATACCGGTTTTTTTAATCTGCAGAAGAAGATATAACCGACTGTAAAGCTCATACGTACCCGAGAAGGAGAAGTCACACGATAGGAGGACCAGATGTGGACTATAATGACGGTATGACACAGAAGTAAAATGATCGATAAACTTTCGTCTTCAACTCCTTCTCATTTTTAACTCGTGAATTGCGCGCATGCGCAAGAGCGAGTTATAGATACGATGTGGGGAATGGCATTCGCTCGCTCGCTCGCTCGATTGGTCGATTCCTGTAAACTTTTTTTAGATTTTAGGCTTTTGAGTGCATTTTATAGTTTTTGGCGAGCAATAAACAGACGAAATGGCGACCTTTGTTGCTAAGAATAGTGGTGGGGTGAAAAAGAAGCCAATGATAATCTTAAAAGAGTTTTTTTTTCGTTTTAGTTTCAACAAGCGGCGCCAGCGACTGGCAGGCATGCAAGGATTCATACTGAAATAACAGAACAACCTTCGTTTTTCATAAAATTGTAATTTACAATCCTTGAACTTGAAAACAATCCGAAGATTCATTAAAAATATCACTTACTGCGAAGCGCTCGGAGTTTACAGATGTTCAAAAGCTTTTTCTGTTATAGCGTGAGATTGAGGACAAAATTGATCATTACGTTTCGTCGCGTGTGTTTTTCCTGTGTGAAGCAACAAAAGATGCCGGCGACTGACGAAATAACAAGTTAACACGAAAATCAGATAACACCTAAACAAACAATTTTAGCTACCGATTTTCAGTGAATTTTTAAAGAACAATTTTCTTTTAAGTTTCAAGACAATTTGAAGATTCAACATACATACAACGTACTAAAATGCGAAAGTTACACACCACAAAATTGATAAATAGGCCTGAAATGAAATTCTATCTTGTTATTGATCATACGTTGCCTAGCACGTGACCTAAATCTACCCAGGCGGAGATCCAAAATGACGGTGGCAGGCTTGGTTTAGTTATATCACTCAAAACTCGTTCCCGTTTGTCTCATTTGATAAAGAGGGAATCGTTAATGTTTTCATTAAGACAGTATTGCCTTGATTTTCTAATATTTACAACGAAAGACAGTAAATTTCACTTTTCACCCACATTTACTTCCAACCTTTTCTTTTGAACCAGGAACAAAAATGATAGACGTTTAAAACACATGACATCATCCACCTTGTCAAATGTAATAGCATGATCATTTCAATTGTAATGCCTTCTTATCCAAACGTTACTTTGTTTCTTTGCTACATTAGCGAACACTGAACTACTGCTCGTACTCTAGATATGACAATCAACCACAAAATTCCCTAAACCAGATAACATTAAACATAATCTAAAAAATCATGTGTCAATTCACGAGTTTGCTCACAGAGCACTTTGATTTCCAAAGTGATGCGAAACTGTATTGGTTTGCTTTACTTTGCTCTCTGATTGGTTCAGAAATCTGGCGCCATTCTATCAACCAATCAGATGCAAAACTAAGGCTAATCACGTCTCGGTCGCCCGCGTTTTCCCGCGCTTTAAGCAGTATTCTTGTTTTTACTTTGCGTTCTCATTGGCTCTTAGAGGTGTCTTCCTTTCATGTGATTGGCCGTTGTGATTTTTTTGATTGACGCTCAATCGAAAAGTACAAAATACAGGTCAATGTGTTTTCCTCTAAACAAAGTTTTTGATATCCTTTAGCCATTTCTTGAATTTTTTTTGACCACATGAATGAGTTTAATTTGGCAGAAAGGCCATCGAAATCGAAGACGAGAGAGACTAGCTTGGGTGAAATGTGAAAGTGTTTTTTTTTTTCATCCTTGGTTTGAATGTCTGGTGTTATCAAACCACGACATAGTCAGGTTTCTGTGAGCGAGCATGTAAGTTGATCTCTTTCTTTTTTTTCCTTTTTCAGGAAGCCAAAGATACAATGGTACACAGAATTCTCGCAAACCAATCCCGCTGTCGATGAGAATAGACCAGCAAATTAGTCCTGCCAGCAGCAGTAGTAGCAGTAGTGGTTTGATCGCTGACATCGATATAAACACAAAAAGACCTGGAAGAGAGTCTGAGCTCGAAGTCGCCGTGCAGAAGCTTAAAGACATGTCAATAACAGAAACAAAAGGTAAAAAGAATTGAGCAACTTTATCTGCGAATGCATTGGTTTTGCTTTTCATTCGCTTTGTGATTGGTGCAGAAAACTCTCACCACACTTTCAACCAATCAAATTAAAATAAAACCAACCGCGACTTGGTCACTCGCGTTTTCCCGCGCTTTCTGTAGTTTGCTCCTTTTTACTTTGAATTCTTATTGGCTACTTGTGATATTTACCTTTGTTCTGATTGGCTGCTGTGATTACTTTGGGTTTGGTTGTACGGCAGCCAATCAAAATGCGGTTTAGTATTTGTTCGGTTTTCCTAGCAGCAAACCACTACTCACTTATACTTCTGGGTGGAGTATAAGCGACACTTTGCAAGTACAGTGTTTACTCCCAAATAGAAACTCTGGAGAAGGCTTGAAGCCCAGTGCTCTAATCATTAGGAAAACGCCTGTTGCTGTGCCACACGAATACTACTTTAATGTTATTACAAATCAACATGATGGTTAAGGTATGCGAAGGAGTATGATATAGTGTGGCTCCACTTTATTTAAAGGCCTAGAGACTTAAAAGTCAAGTTTTGGGATCATTACGTTGTTTTACTTCTGACAATTTATTCTGTGATGGACAATTTTTCCCTCAGTGCTTGAGGTGCCTCGAAACTGGACGAAAGGGAAGCTTCTCGGAGCAGGAGCGTTTGGTCAAGTAAGATTTGATACATTTATTTTGGTTACTTCTTGATCTTATCAGACCTTTTACACATTGTAAAGCAACATTACTTACAGGACAAACGTTACTTACGCTGCGTACATTTCTTCCAACATTAATAATACTTGCACTACAATGCTTAAAAAAACTAACTTTATATACATGAAGCTAGCGTTAACTTCCAACGTAACATTTTTCAAGGTCTAAATCTCTTACACTGCTGACATTACTTACAATACTGACATTGCTACATCTTTTCTCAGTATATTAAGTGCCCCCTTTTTGACTTACTTTTTTCATTTGATATCAACACCTCTGGTTCCATATTACGGCTCTGTTTTCTACTATGCATGAGATAAAACACATTTGCCTGGATTTTAAGTTCCTAGTGATATTACTAGATTTTATGCATTAACAAACTAAAGTATATGATTCAGGCAATGAACAACGAAGACTTTTTCCCTTGGGGTGTAAGCGTCTTTGTTTGGACGAAGAATTCCTGTCATGATTTTACTAGTTGTAGGTAAATTGTCATTAATTTGAGTTGTTTCTTCTTGTATAGGTATACATGTGTCATGACCATGATACAGGGAGCGAATTAGCCGTCAAACAAGTTGAAGTTGGGCTCCTCAACACTGCGACCCAAAAGGTTTGTCATCAACTTCCAGCAACGTGGGAAGTGACCGAAACAGCATATCTCCTTACAATATCGATACAATATCAAGCATACTAGAAATGAGATTCGAAAAAAAATGTCTTGGGGGATTATTAGTTGATCCAATACCGAATTATCCGGCGAAGTAACATCATAAAAATTGTATGGCACACAGTAAGGAAAATTACTAATGAGATCTTGGCCGCAATAGGGTTAAACCAGGAGAGCATTGAAAGAGAAGCTTGATCTATAAAACCACGAAATTTTATCCCTACTATTTAAAAGTATGGATAAATATTTTACGGCGTTTCACGTCTTGAGTTCTCTTCAAGTCTCTTAATCGTTCGAAAATTGTCTCCAAATTTGGTAAAAAGTTTGGCTGTGGGCGCCGCCATTTTGTAAAGCACTCAGTAGCCTGGTCGTAAGATTGGTGTTAAAGCTTTATGGTTCTTTGTTTTTCTTCAGGAAGTGAAAGCTCTCGAAGCAGAGATCGATCTTTTAAAGAATCTCAGACACGACAGAATAGTGTTATACTATGGGACACAACAGACAGATCTGCATGTCTACATATTTATGGAATACATGCCTGGGGTGAGAATTGCCAGATCAATGTCAGTATCTGAAAAACTACGCATCTACTCCTTCCCTAACCCAACAAGAGTCAATGGATAACAAGTTAGGGTTAACGTTGGGTTAGGGGTGGCGTAGGTGCACAGTTTGGATACTAGTCCAAATTTCCTAATTGAAATTAACTTAAAAGTATAACTTTTATTCATCTGTTGTCTTCTTTAACTGTTCTGACCGTTTCGTATCCTTGCCAGCTCTGTATTCAATGCGTTCCTTTTGAATCTGTATGCGGTTCTAAGCCGTCATTTTTCTGATTAAGTGTATTCCAGGATTCATTTCAAATGATTTAATAAGATTAAAGCTAAAGTGGTCATATGGTAACATTAGCCAATCAAAACAAAGGGTAACATCAATAGAAGCCAATGAGAACTTAAACTGAATAAAGGCAAATGGCCGATAGCGCGGGAAAACGCGGTTGAAACGCGGTTGGTTTCAGTTTTACGTCTCTCTGGTTAAGAGGGGCTGGTATAATTTGAAGACCAATAGCAGAGCGAAAAGAAGGCCTATGCAATTCAGGAGCTCCTTCGACACCCAGTAAAAAATAAGACTATTTTCAGTCTAGTTGTGTAAAACTCGTTTACGCGCCGAGTGTTTCTAATGCAAAACTTGTGTTGCTAACCATTCTGTTGTTCCTCTTCTGGAAACTAATGCATACTTTTTTAATACATTCCACAGTCATCGGTACACGACCATATCAAACAACATGGTGCTCTCAATGAGAGTTTAACGAGAAAATATACAAGACAAATTCTAGAAGGAGTGTCCTTCCTTCACGCGACTCTAATTGTACACAGAGATATCAAAGGTAAACTGAATGAGATTACTACACCCTAGAGAAACAGTCTATTGAGTGCTATGATACAGAGCTGATTGCACATATATCCTTGTTGCATAGATCGAAATTCAAACAGCAATGGATCTGGAGATGTTTTATTGTGTTTTTTTTAACTCATTGCTCGCCTTTTCTCTGACGAAGCCTTTGTGTGGCCTAAGCCCTAAGCATTAATTTTTTAAGGAGGGCCTAAGGGGTCTGGCACTAGAAAGCCGATATACCTGATACTTCTCTGGGCTACAGACAAACCTTGAGATGTCAAAACTTTAAATTCTATGGCTTAAATTTGTCAGGAGTTGTTGTCATAACGAAAAAGGCGCAAAGATCGCTAAAATTTATACCCGTATTGAAATATGAAAATACCGCACATGAGTATAAAAGAGGCCTGATACTTGACTACGCAAAACTGGCTGAAGATAGCAACAGAAATAGGTCTTTTGGAGATATTAAGAAACTAATTACGATTATCATATAATCTACTTATTCAGTTTATTGGTTCTCTACAATTAAGGTGCAAACATCCTTAGAGATCTTCGTGGTAATGTGAAATTAGCCGATTTTGGAGCGTCCAAGAGATTACAGGTAACTGTACTCAATCACTGAACCTTGTTCTCAAGTGAAGAAGAAGACTTAAAATGTGCTTTGTTACTCTGAACGTTTCTGATCCTTGAAATTTTCAATTTAGGTCTTGTTAAGATGTTTTTTGCTCTTTTGTATTAAAGCTACGGACCAGTAATTTTATGTGGTACTACTGCCTTGTCTTAACACCTTCATCTTTCAATATCGCAGACAATTCGAAGTAAAACTGGTTTTCGATCAGTTCATGGCACTCCATACTGGATGGCACCAGAGGTGATAAACGGGGAAGGCTACGGGCGCAAGGCTGACATCTGGTGAGGAACCGGTCATGTTTTTAAAATATATGTCAAAAGTCGAGTTATATTAAGTTTTAACAACTTTGTAGAGGGCGTTAAGGAGAATTTTGATTGTGAATTTGCTTTGTCTCCAGTGTAGATATGGTATGATGTCTGGTGAAGCACAATTTTGGTTGTGAAACTAAATTCTCCTTAATCGAATGATGTACTACTTGTACAACTTTCTGGAGGGCTTTAAGGAGAATTTTGATTGTGAATTTAATTTGTCTCGTGTAAATGTGGTATGATATCTGGTGAAGCACAAGCTCAGTTGTGAAACTAAATTCTCCTTAGTTGAATAATGTAATACTTGTCCAACTTTATAGAGGGCGTTAAGGAGAATTTTGACTGTGAATTTGCTTTGTCTCCAGTGTAGATTTGGTATGATATCTGGTACAGCACAAGTTCAGTTGTGAAACTTAATTCTCAAAAGTCTAATGATGTAATACTTAACAGCTTTATAGAAGGCGTTAAGGAGAAATTTGATTGCGAACTTGCTTCGTCTCTTGTATAGGAGTCTTGGATGCACGGTGGTAGAGATGCTGACGACGAAGCCTCCATGGGCGGAGTTCGAACCAATGGCAGCCCTGTTTAAGATTGCAACGCAGCCTACAGAGCCTTCGCTGCCGCACGATCTGTGTGAGGACGCCAGGGAGTTTATTCAGTCCACTTTGACAAAGTGAGTACCTAGATACGGACTTTCCTGAAAAGTGTTGTGTTTGTTGGTAGGATGGGGACGGCAGAGGAAGATCGTTTGTTAGCGTAGATTCACAGGTACATTTTCTAGGTGGCAATTTTGGCTCTGATGATACGATGAGCCTGCGATATTTCCAAAGATGTTGCTAAGCATCATGCTGGTTTTGGTGAGATATTCTGCTTTATCTAGCTTGCTTTGTCTCGGAAACTGTGACCGTTTCAATTAACCAAATTCAAGAGAAGACACTAACCCTCCTCAGAAGAATGATAACTGGAGCTTGTTATATCGTAACAGGAAGTGTTGGTTAGTAGCAGCAACAGCACTCTTAGAGAGTAACAGAGCAGAATCGGCTTTACAATAGTATTGCCAAGGAAAATCATAAAAACGGAAAAGTTGAAATTACACTACGTAGTTGTTGAAAAAATTAGCAGCATCAAGGAAACACAGACGAAGCAACAGTCCTATATGCCGCAGCATTAGCTATGGAAGCATCAGCATTAGTGTCAGAAGTCAGTGGTAGCAGTAGTCTCTGAAGATGGCGTCAGCGGTTGTAGCTAGAGATTAATGCAAAGAGTGAGCAAGGATGCCGGTGACCATAGCCATAGGAAGTAGTTGCTTGGGACGAGAGAACGCAACTTTAGAAAGCCTTGCCAGGCAATATCAATGTTGATAGCCACGGCTTCGGTAGAAGCGGTGATAGCTTTAGATGCTGGAGGGTGTGGTAATGATGGAATTGAGAGAAGGTGAATCAAGAACACTTGCCGCAGTGAGATACGTAGGTAGACTAGGCAGGCATTGTTTCGGGGGTAGTCCATGCAGTGATAGATGCGTTACGTGTTGTAGATGCAAAAGAAGAGATAGTTGTTGATTAAGGAGATCAGGAAAAGAAATATTTACGATAGTTACAGCGTGGCTGGCTATCCCAGGTTTTGGCAAGCCTAGTGGTGGTAAGTTCAGCGTCATGTTCAGTAGGAAGTGGCGGCACTGGAGTTAGGAGAAGCAGCAACTACATGCGGTAGTGAGAGCGGAAGTCGAAGGAGAGATGAGGTAGTAGTTCAGAGTAGTAGCATCTCTGTCAGTTACTGTTAGTGTTAGCAGTGGATGAAAATTTGTTACAGAAGCTTCATCAGGTTTCGCCTTTTTGTCAACTATGGTTAAGTAATCTCGCTGCTTCATAGGAACTCTTGGCAAAGGCCTTCGGCTGACGAACTGCTGAACTTCACCTTCGTTGTAAACTCCGCAGTAACGACATGTTTATGACGATCGAAAAGAGCGAGCGATGTCTATGACGAGGTATCCTTGTAAGTCAAGGACTTTCTGTCGTTTGAAAAGAGTGGGTGATGAACTTCATCACGACTTTGCAGTCAATCCTTAGGAATATCATCAAAGTATACTTTACAACAAAATTGCCAATTAAAAACGTTGAGCTAAAGGTCATTTGATGCGGGCAAGCTAAGGATCTGTGATACGAAGGCATTATCATCCCGATGGAATAATCAAGGGAAGTTTCAAGCATCAAGAAGAGAAATTCAAAATACAAAGCGAGAAGCAAACTGAACTAGAACGCATTGACGTTGATTTCAACTACGAGCGAGAGTTGAAGAATTTTTCACAGTAGTATTAATTATACATTTTACAAGCGATGAAATTTTTGCCGATAATTCTTGTCGTTAGACGTGGAGGCTAAAAAAACATCCTTAACAGGAGAGGCTGTGGTATAGAGTATAAAAGTTTTAAAGCCAATATTTTTTAGATTTACTCCTCTACGAAGAAGACGAGAAAATATTTACATATGATTGTACTCTAATTGTTTATAAATATGTGATTCTTTGCTTCTTCGTGCCATTCAAAGCCGACACCGACTTTTCACGAAATTGTACTGAAGATTGCACGAGTCGTGGACTTTTAAGCTTGCTCGTGATAACTACAAACATTCTGGCAACAGGAGTGATATTTTCAGTTCTTTGTAGAGCTATGTTGGAATTGTGTAGGTACCAAGAGAGTATTAAGCTAAGAGGCTGGCTTCCTTGCGATGAACATAGAGTTAAAGGAATCCCTTTCAATGTATTTTCCGACCTATTTTCTGTGGTCTCTTGAGAATAGTGTCACAATTACCAGACATGTAACTTGAATCTCTTATTGGAGAACAACTATACTCAGCATTGGATGTCCAAGTGCGGAAATATCGCGACACGAAATTGGTTGTTTTCTTAGATCCTCCAAGGATATCTGAAATCAGTAGTGATTTCAAAATAGTTCACATGTTCTTTTTTTCGTGCTTGGCAAGCGTGAATCTGACTTCAAGTTGTCCTCCACTTTTCACCGGTTACATGATTGGCGCGCTCTCAATTGCCACATGTTTCTTGCACTTGACTCAGGTTTTGTCAGTTTAATTTATTTTTTCCCGCTCTTTTCTTTTCGCTTGGTACATATTTGGCGCGCCTGCCAAAAATTTTTGCGCGCTTGATGCTGATTGGTCCCACTGGTCCATGTTTCCGTTGCGTGAGGGTTTCTGGGTTTGTGGGTTTGAGTTTGATAATTGTGATACTAGTCTCAATGAGACCAAAAGAGATTTAAGTCAACCGGAGATCTTAAATTGGTTACTCTGAAATTATTTTAAAGAAGCGTGTACATGAAGCCTAAGATATTGAGTTTTTTTACGATATGTAAATAATTAAGCTTGTCAATAGAGGCGTTCTGTTTTTTCGAATTTTGTTCGTTCTGAACAAGTGATATTTTATATGACAGCTTGCTTAAATAAGTCATACAATGAAAATTTATATTGTATAATACTGCTGTAGATAAGGCATAGGTTGTAGATAGGTTTCATCGATAAAAGATCAATTTATGGCTTTCTTAGTTCTCCAGCTACAAAGCCCAAATTCAAATAATTAATATTTTCATTGACAATTCATCGCTTCCCATAATAAACTGTCGAATGTGTGGCATGAATGTAAATGAAATCAGTAGTTCTTGTTTAAAGATCGCCACCATGGTTTCATCCAAATAGCTAAACCTTGGAACCACACCTTGCAGCAGAACAAGAATTGTTATCACTTTGTCGGGCATTGTAGCGCATTTTGCGGGCTAAAATGTACTTTAGCCCGCTCGCACGCTCGCGTGATTGTTCAAAATTTTTTTGGTCATTTTTTTAAAGTTTTTATTTTCTTAATGCCTTCCAAAGTGATGATAATAGTAAGACGGTGTGTGTTCTTGGATACTGATATGTTTTGGGCTCTTCTCAGATCATTTTAACCCTCGCTCCGGCTCCGGCTAAAATGACTCGGTGTCGGGCTGCATGCTGTTTTAATAACACACGGAAGTTCTGCTCATTGGCTTCTAGACATAAGGGTTTCTTCCACGCACTTTTAAACGAGAACTACTTTGTACATCGTGATACACAATACCACTTAACAGTACTACTTCATTTTAATGGTCACAGGGGTATCTTTCACAGACATAAATCATGAACATTAAAGGGTGATTTTTGATAAGTGTCGTTAAAACAAAACCAAAGTAATTACAATTAGAAGAAAGGAAGACATCTTGAAGGGCCAATGAGAACTCAAAGTAAAAACAAGCAAACCGTCTGAAGCGCGGGAAAACGCGTGTGACCATGTCGAGGTTGGTGTTGGTTTTGCATCTGATTGGTTGGGAGAATGGCGCCAGTTTTCTGGACCAATTACAAAGGAAAGTCTAGCAAAACCAATGCAATTCCCGATTATTGTCAACGCCCAGTTGACAATTGCTCCGACAAACAGCACCACTTAGAGCTACTTCGTGTTAGTTTAATTTATACGTAAATATTCACCTCATTCGGTGGCTCGTCATTCAAAATGGACTCTGGAGCCTATGTAAATTGTTTAAGTGACTCCTGATCTTACAATGTATAGTAATTCCAACAGCTGTCGACAAATTTGTTTTGGCAAACAGCTTGAGACAGTGAAATAGATTGTTATATTTAAAAAAAAAAAACGACGAAAAAACAAGGAATAAAGTATTGCAATATTAGTGCATTGTGTGAAATAAGAGGCTTCGTTCAGATTCTAAGCTGAGTAGGGTACTGAGTAGTGAACAATGGAGAGTGATTTCTTTGTATACCTCCTCTTTGGTACTGTTTGTAACTCCCCGAGTTGGAAAATTTCAGCTCCACTTCACAACAGATAGATGACATTGTATGAGCCATTGGGCTTATTATTTGTGTGTTTCGGCCGAACGCCAGAAGACATACAATGAATGAAGAAAGCCATAGGTAACAAGCCCTTTATGATGAACAATATCACTCGAAAGAGAGAGAGGAAAAAAACAGAAATTGCTATCTTCGTTTGCAATATCACTCTACTCTACCTAGTAACTGCCAATTACAACATCATAACAAAACAGAGAACAACAGCTGGGCAACCAGTTACAAAACAAAGTGGTAGGAATGTTGGTCGGAAAAAAAGCAACTGCTGAAAAACAAGGAAAAAGGACAGGAAATCTGGGTGGCAACAAGGGACAAGCTCTTTTAAACCATCTTACGAGGCCATATATTAAATAACATTCAAAAAAGAAAAGATTACAATGAGCGGTGTCGGCTTTAATTGCTCATTTGCAATCTCAAGATGAAATATCCGTACAACATTACCCATCATTCAACCCACGAAGATGCCGGCGCCTAGGGCCTTTTGTTCTCGTGCCGCAGAAGCATTTAATTTCCGGCTAATCCGTAAGCATTCGAGGTCCGGAAATTCCATTCTTCATCATTATTTGTCCCCCACTTGAGACAAAATTGTTTTTCGTACCCAGATCTTTGACTTCTTGATCTTTTGTTATTTTCCCTGTTCCCCAAACCACCCCTCCCTTGACGCAAGTCGACGCTTCAACGTCTGCGAAAGTATCACGCACAATTACGACGATTTGTTTAAAACTCAAAAGCCAATAAACTCTTGGAGCTATTATTAAACATGACCATTTAAGCCTGAATGTGAAAGATTATTGGGTACTAATTGGCGACTTTCGAAACTGAACGGTTTTAGCGAAACTAGATTAACAATTTCTCTACAGCTATCGAGCTGAGGAAGGGAGTTTAACTAAAAGCTGTTTTAATTTGAATATTCGACGAATGGAACAGGATATCTCCAAAGATAGCAGGGAACGGCCTTTTCGCAAAAGGCTGGATGGTGATTTTTTTGACGTGCCACACGTAAAGGTAAGATCTGTTTTCATTGGGGGAAACGACCTTACATGCTCTCATCATAGCGACTCCGATTAAAATTTTTCCAAGGAAAAATAACCTTTGCGACAAGGATTGCATTCTCAAAGCAGAAAATATCACGTCAAGCAATTAGATAATCGGAGAGAAGGCGGTTTAAATTTTTGCAATTTAGAGATATTTATGTAACAGCGGGTATAAGATATACCTTCGACAATAAAAACATAATATTTTTGTCCAATTTAAAATGGCATTTTCTCGGCTGAAACATCAGCCGGATGAACGAAACTTTGTAAGATTGCCAATCCAGGTTGCTTATTAGGGAATACTCATGAATTTCCTGTGCTATTTTGGCGGTTTTACACTGTATTCGTGATGTTACATCATTCTTCGTTGGGCCGTGAACATTCGCGGCTTGTGGGATTAGCCGGGTGCCCGGGTTTAAAAACTAGAGAAAGAATCCGCTTTAAATTCGCTCTTTGCTCGAAAAAGCTGTCTCAGAAAAACGATGTAGGCAACAAGTTACTCTTAAGGCAAGGCTCGACATTTACATTCCTTTTATAAGACGCTACAAGCGATATTACTATTCAGTGTTCGATAGCAGAAAATTGCTTAAATGACATTCACTGAGGAGATTCCTGAACGCATTGCGCTCCTATGTTGTCTAATTGATCTTATCTATGTGCAAAACACTTGTCAATACACTAATGAAGAAATCTATACCCACAAAAACTACGGGTAGGTCACAAGCTATGAGAATAGCCTTGCATGAAAAATTTCGCAGACGCACGCATATGGAATTCAAGACTCTTATGTTTGAGACGATCGTGCAATACCGTGCTACAAATAGATATGAGAGCCCTTAAACCAAATTTTACTTTCATTCAACACCGGAAGATCTGTCCTTCACTATGGATCGAGGCGAAGCAATGAGGGAAGGGGAGAGGAGGAGGAGGAGGGGTTCAACCTCTCCTCGAACGATAATTGTGGGGGCAAAGCTTTCCCTTCCCCGCTAAGACTTTTCAGAACGAAAGTTATCGCAATTGAAGCATGAACTGGCCTATAACAATATTTAGTCTCGCGCGAGTGATGGTATCAAATATCACTACAAGACCTTTTTGGACAACGACATGCTTATGCACTGTCCCAAAATATATGACGAACATCCGGGCTCCGGTTGACCGAAGGATGAATAACGCTCTCCATTAGATAAATCTCTATCCGGTGAAAACTGCATTAAGTTAATATTAATATTATTATTATTATTATTATTATTATTATTATCATTTTATTTTTTTAACGCTCATCCACTGGAAAACAATTAATCTGTTGGATAGCGTTACCCACTCTTTGAATAACTGGTCCCTTGTTACCATTAATACTGCGAAGAGCTTTGCTTGTAACAACGAATTAGGTAAAATACATTTTTAGGAAAGCTGAAGCAGCATGACCCCCCACCCCTACCCTCGGCTTTTCAAACTGCCCTGCCGTCTACAAAGGGCTCAACACGAGATACCATCGTCTCAAAATTATTGCTCCAAATTAAATGTAGGTAAAAAGTCGTACGTATTCGTGATTTCATAAAACACTTTCATGTGAGTTTCATAGTATTAGGACGAGCTTTTAGATCCTGTTTTCATATTTCTTTTGCTACAATAATTTTCATTTTAGTTCTTTGATAATCCGGGAATGCTCTGTTTCTGTTCTCTGATGCTTTATGATTGGTCTAAAAAACACGTGCCATTCTCTCAACCAATCAGATGTTAAAACTGAAATCGGTCGCAGCTTAGTCCTGATGCAGCAATTTACTGAACTATACTTTAAGTTTTCACTCCTTATAATAGATTCTTTGTTCTGATTGAACGTTGCTTTACCTTGGGTTTCGTCTGCGACACTATAGAATGCGCTGTATTCATATCACATATCAGTTATTTCCTTGGACATCATGTTTGTGGTTGTTCCTCGATCCCCCCCTTGTACCCAAGTGGGTGACTGGCATCCAGTTCTTCACGGGACCCGCCCCAAGCCTCTTTCGTTTATTATCGCGCTTGGCTTTCGGGACAGGCTAAATTCTCCGAACTGTATCACTACTGAATCAAGCGTTAAGATCACGAGGATGAAGGAAATCAACAACTGTGAAGAAGCTCTTGATTGATAAACAAATTCTGATTGTCGGTACTACAGGAAATGTATAGAGAACAGTATTTGTGAATATACATACTGATGTTAGGATTGAAAAGTACTTAGCTTCTCACAATGTGAAGGCACCGTTTATATCTCAACATTAATGTCATTAGTACAAGAAATACTCTGTACTGCAATGATTGTCTAAACCAAAAAGAGTTCTCATGATATCAAACTCATGAATGCATCAGAAAGTTTCCGAAAAAAGACCTACCTGATTTTCCCATAGTCATTTTGTAAGATTTCATATACTCTTCAAATTGGAGAAATGAGTATGCGGTCGATTCAAAAAAAGGCAAATCCCTACCCTCCAGTCCCTGATTGCTAACTGATTGCCTGGGGTTGTCCCTCAGGGTTTGTTGACTGGCGCCCAAGGATTGAGCAATTTTCCCAGGTACCTCCTCGGGTACACTAGTAAACAAATTCTCCATGTTTATATATCGCTGACCACCGATCGAGAACGTATTTTTCGAATAGTAAGCTTTGTATTTCTAAGGCTTGGCCTCTTGAGTCAAAATATAACATCCAAAGAATTTGCTAGAGTTGCGAAGGCGAGCAGATCTTGTTTATTTTGACGAAGAGCTCTTTGCATATGGATGTGGCCATTGGTCAAATATGACCTGCACTGAAGCGAGGGAATTCTTGTCAGCATAATAACACGATTTTTTCAAACGTAACTATATACTTTCTTTGCGGCGAATGTAATGCTGAGCAAGGATATGGACGTGGTAATTTCTAAAGTTGTCATGGAAGGAGTATTGGCATGAATCGGCTGCTTTCTGTGGTTGTAAATCCCTGGCGAAAATGGATGACCGGACAGATTCAGATCACGATGGTGTTCTCTCAGATGACCAACCTCCACATGCGACAGTATGCAAAAAGGTTAGGCGGTAGATTTTTTCTGTAGGTGTCAAGTCAGGGATGCAGAAATCTAACTTAAGGCTTTAAATAATTTACTCGCTTTATAACTGGTCAAGGGAAGAGCAGTAATAATCCGTGGCTTTGTTCAAAGGTGACTAGAATGTCTCGCTGGTTTTCGATTCAGTGCGGCGCATCGCTCAAATGTCAGCTTGAAATTAGACCACGGCTCTACTTAAGCTGAGAGCGCGATGCTTGTTAAATATGTATTCTAGGAATTTATCTTCTGTATGCCTCGAGATCACTGGTGTTTTAAGCTATTCCGAGCCATCTTGTCTAGTTAAATTAAAACCAAATGCTCTCTTGGCCTCTTTGAATTTTGACTTGCTACTTTTGATGAATATTTCGGTTTCTAAGACGGAGCGTTTGAGATCAAATCTTCCATCTCACACAAGTCAAAACCGCAATTCCTGATATATTTTCCAGTTTACTAACCACCCACATGATCTATTTTGCTGCAATATCTTATTTTTATTTCGTAATTTTTAAAATATCAGATAATTTTCCAAGCATCGGGTCGTGCCTGAGTGCCTGTATTGAGCAATATACATGAATTTCTTTAAAATTGACATGACATATTTCACTAATACTTTTACACGATTTTTCTCGCTCGGCAGTATTATAAACATTTATTTTTGTTCGTTTGATTTATTAAGGTGTTTATCTTAAAACTAGAGTTAAGGTCGCAAGGATTTTTGTCCTTTATGATTCAAAAAAGCGATTCTAAAACTCTTAGAAATTGTACTTGCCTAATATATTCACGCGGGGTCTGGTATTTTGAGAAAGAGGTCGGGCTATTGTCTCAGTCGTTTTCAGCTGGTTACCGTAGTTTCTCTTGTGGATCATTAATTGGAATCACGTACGCACGATAGGATTCATTTCAAAGCGAATTAAATACAATTTCGTCCAGAAAACACGCGTCGGAACCAAGTCATGTGGGGAAGAAATCGTTGATGATATGTTCACGATCGCCTTCGATATTTGACATTCCATCAAACTAACCAAAGCGTAGTACAGTACCGCAGCGTTACAATATACAGTATGTCTTCATTTCTTTAAACGAAGCTTGATTTTAAGGAATTGCAATGTTTCTGCATCATACCGCAGTCACAGTTGTATTGGAGATGTATTGAATATTTAGGAAAACACCTCAAATGCGGAGATTAACAGAAATTATAATTATACTTGAACCAATTCAACAGTTGTATACTGTTCTTTTGTTCCAATTGTTTATGCGTTAATTTCATCTCTCGGTTAAAAATTATAAACAGCTTAGGTTGCACTCAAGCCAAAATTCAGACAAGTCTGTTTTAAAACCTCCAAACCTGTCAAAATCTTGTCTGAAGATGACCTTGTCAAGTGTGATCAACTGGTTTTTAGACATAGACATAGCTAGGAATAAAAAAGGCCACTATTCTGCTGAGGAGCAGAACTTTCTTGGAACCATAAACACTTTGTGTCTGTCTTTTGACAAAATTTTCCATCTGTTCAGTGATCCTTGAAGAACTAATCACTGCATATTTCATTATTTTATGAATAATATTTTTTTTGTCTCAACTACCCATAGGTTTATTTTTCAAATAGATTGTTTATTTTGGGAGAACAGCTCCAACTTGTATGAGGGCAAGAGTTCTTAAAACCTTCATTTGCATTACACTGATGTGCGGTGTTTTGCAATGAAGAGTTGGGTGGAAGGAGGGTAGGCAACAATTTGGAAGCAGGTAGCAAGGAAAGGAGGGGCAACCACACCTTCCTGACTCTCCCTTTCCTTCCCCCTCATCCAATCAAAAATTGAAAACTTGATCAGGTTTTGTACTCTTTAACCCTTTAACTCCCATTAATATCAAATTTGTACTTCTCCTTACTGTCAGCCATACAATTCTTTTGATGTTAGTTTGTAGAATTTAGTATTGGATCAACTAATTATCCTCAAATTGATATTTTTCTTTATTCTCATCACTTATCTGATTGATATTATGTCAATATTATAAGGAAAAATTCTGTCTTGGTCACTCATGGGAGTCTAAGGGTTAACTAAACAGAATGTGTGAAACAGATGTTTAATATGATGCATTTGTCATGGTGCATCACTCTTTTGAGTCATTAGATAATAATAGGAACTTTGGACCAATTTCAGCTATCTTTTAGGAGTTTAAAAACCATTTAACTCTTTATACCTGAACAAAAAACATACATATTCTCCGTACTGTTCCCTGAACATTTCTAAAGGTGCTGACAAGGAGAATTTGTTTCCCAAAAAACAAGTCTCAGAGCAGTTGTAACATCAGTGGAGTGAAAAAAATACAGCTATCATTCTTCTTGAAGATAGTCAAAACAAAAAAGGGAGAAAAGCTGCAAACAGTGTGGTGTTTGATGTTTTTTTTAATCCATTGGTGTAAATTTACCATTAGGTCATTTATTCAGTGAGATCAAGCTTGTTCGATTCAATTAAAGCATGGTTCTTTATTGATTTGCCATTGTTTTGGATGTGAACTTTCTCTCAAGACAATATTCACAAAGCAGCCTCGAAAAAACCACACCGGAATCAAAAAAATCTTTTCCTCAGACTGAGATAAGTACTCACACCTGTGAAGGGAAAAATTACACAAGTAAACCACATGTGAATTCAGTTGCACCAAATGTTGCAAAAGAGTCTAAGTTGAAATGTACTTAGATAATCCTTTATAAGCAAAGGAATTTCACAAAAGTATAAATGCTGCATGGACTGAGAAGAAGCTTATGCCAGCAAGAAAACAGTGGGGAAGAGAATGCCGAAGAAAATCTTGCCTCTATCAGACCATTCTTTGAAGTTTCCTCATAAAAGGAATGGCTTCTGTCTTGCATGGAAGCCAATTTTAACTAAGGTCAGAAGCCAACCAAAATGTTGTGGCTCAAAATTAATATGTGGTTGTACTGGTTTGAAACTCATTTGCTTTGTATTTCTCTATTTTCTAATACATTACCATAATATGTAAACAAAGAAAAACACAAATCAAATAAGTTTAAAACTGGTTTACCTTGAGATCTTATAATATGTTTTTATGAATTAAGGTCAAGTCACCTACGGTTCAACTTGCCAACGCCAACTCGCCGACATAAAAAATCAAGTAGAGACGTCAGCAAGTTGGTCTTCAATCCATTACAACTTATTAGAAGTTAAACATATAGTAAAAAACATTTTTTCTTCCAACAAAGTTTATATGGATCTCAAGGTGAATAAAGCAAGGTAAACAACGCCAATGACTATAAAAGCTTCAGACACGAATGAGTTATTGTGTGACAACAACACCATAAAGACTCATCATGTCAATCGGTCAGATTTTTTTCAAGAAAACTTGGCTTTCTAGACTAGATCTTTAGTAAAAAACAATTCTTTTTATTTCCAACAAAGTTTATGAGGATTTCAAGGTGAGTAAAGCAAGGCAAACATTGCCAACGACCAAAAAAACTTTTGATGCGAACAAGTCTTAACTTCTTCACATCTAAAGCTGTTTTGGTCATTGGTGATGTTTACCTTGCTTTATTTGCCTTGAGATTCCTATAAACTTTGTTGGAAATAAAAATAATTGTTTTTTTTTAACCAAAGATTTTGTCTAGAAAGCCAGGTTTTTTTTAAAAATCTGACCAATTGACATGATGAGTCTTTACAGTGTTGTTGTCACACAATAATTCGTTCACGTTTACAAGCCTGGTCATTGTACTTAAGATTTCATGTAGGGGATCCAACACATTGCCAGCAAGTCATTTTCAATCTTTTGTTATAGATGGAGAAGCTTATAAATCAGATGCAAGACGAAAAAGCTGGAGTACCCATCAGAACAGTAAAAAGCTTCATGTCCAAGATTCCAAGTGTTTTTACTGGTGAGATTATTTTAATTATTACACTGCACTTTGATATGGCAGAGTGTTAAGCAGTGTGGGCAAAAATGCTGACTTGGGAAGATGCTGATTTAAAAAAATCAATTTACGCTTTAAGAGAGAATTTCGCTAATGACTAGATGTGTTTACTGTCTTTTATAGCACCACACATCAACTTCAGCATAAGCTATGTGAGTGGTGTTAAGTTCCAAATAAATAATATTCTGTCTGGTGTTTGGTTCTGAGACTAGGCAAATTTTGGGGATTTCACTTTGTTTTGTAAAGGGTAGCTAGAAATGTAGTTGATTCCAAAATTGGGGGCGCTTGAAAAAATGGTTTTAAACTACTCAGTGCAGTCTGGCCAGAATCCCTTGTAAAGTGTTGTAAATTAGCTCAGAATACTCTCCTGGTAGAAGGGTATCAAAAGTTACTGAACCAAATCAATTTCAAGAGTGACAAAAAAGGACTTTCTCCATTTTTAAGCACAGGGGTGATAGATCAGAAGGAAAATATCAAATACAGTATATTGTTTGAATCAACATGTGGCACCAAATTCTCAGAGCTGAAATTGTCAAAAATAAATGGCATACAGTTATTGAAATTGATGTTTACGTCTCGGAAGTCAAAGGGTTGAAGTTTGTGCAAGCTTGATATTCCTTTGTTTGTGATATATAGGACTTCAATAATCAACTGCCAAATGACTGCTGCCCACAACCTATCATTTTCATCTGGTAAAAAATTTGAAATTTTCTGAAAGTAGCAGTTTACAGCTGTTTTGAGAACTGTTGTTGCACAAAAAAGTGTAAAAATACCTGCAACAATTGTTGTGGGTATATTTCAGTCATGATTTCTTGACCTCTTGATTTTAGGGAAATCTGAGAAAAAGTCACTGTAAGGACAAGGCATTGCAAGTTTGATGAATTCATATATTCATTAGACTCATTTAAATTCACCGATTACAGGATACTCACTCAGATTACCTTTTCAAAACAACTGATACCATTAAGATTTTTTTCCACTTCTAATAGTAAGTTGCTTGTTTTTCAGGGAGTGACCTAGTCGATTGGATCATGGGCAATATTGCCATTGAGGAAAGAGGTAACATACAATGCATGGTTATATCTAACCCTTCCTCTCGCAAGATCTGAATATTAATTTTCTCCCTGCAGTCTGCAACACAGTTCTCATAGTGGATTGTTTCATCTCTGAGAAGTTGCTGTTAAATCAAACAATATCCCTGGGTTGATAACTTCTTTCTTCTCAACCCCTCTCCACTTGGAATTGTTTTTTTTTTTTTTTTGGTACCTTATGTATTCATTGATATTATTGTTACATATTTTTTTCCTTTTGCTATGTACTAAGTATTTAGTAAATAAACCCCTTCATGTCTAATCAGACAGCTGGTATGTTAGCTGCAAATGTCTGTGTTTGAAAAATTGTCCAGAAAAGGAATGTATTTAGTTGGCCGAGTGGTGAAGCTTGGAGGGCAAAGGTGAATTCTTGTGGACAATAGCTCAGCAGAGGCCATTGTTAGCTAATATGTCAGCAAGTCAGATAGGGATTTTTTTTTATAACCCTCCAATCACTTTTTATAGTACTTGTTGACAACGAAATTTTGTTGACTTTTTTGTACTGTCTGGAGCAGCAATTGATTTCAACTTTTGCTTATCACTACCCTTGGAGTCTACAAAATGAGTTCATTCTTCTTTCATGTTAAGTAATAAACATGAAAAAGCAAAACTCTTGGGCTGGCTTTTTTTCCACTGGTTTCATTTCTTTTCAACAGATATAATCAGGGGACAAATATTGATGTAAATAGGGGTTATTTTGTGATGACTGTCCAGTGATTTTGTACCACATCATGTAATATAGCCATAGAGTCACATAAAAAGTAATGTGTGGGTTCTAATCTGAGATATTATGAGGAGAAATTCTTATTTTCGTCACACCTAGTGAAAGGGATAAGGGTATAATTGTAATAGTCTGTTTTGCAGTTGTGTGCTTGGTTGCCAAGCCTTTGAACAGGAATGAGGCTAAGGGTGACCTTGTTATGATACATACCTTGCTGCTATAAAATGCAAATTATTTTGTCATCATGCTAATTGGATACTGATGTCAAAGCATGTATTATTCATCTTATCATAAAATAAATTTTCATGTATTACTCATTTGAATACCATTATTTTTTTCACCACCAGTGGCTGCAGTGCACCTGGCTTCACTCCTTGCAGCATATGGTTATATCTTTTCTATCACTGATCACCACTTGATGGTGAAAGATGATGCTTCTTACTATAGGTTTCAGGTGGGAATAAGCACATTTGTCGCATTCAGAGGCTTTTTTATAAAGTCATTTCTGTAATTTAAATTCTTATTTTTTTTGGAGTAACTATTGGCAGATTTAGTAATTATTAGTAATTATATACTTTTGAGGAAATTTGGATTTATCAATTGAGTTGAATATGTAAACTGGCTACTGTAAAGAGTTTTAAAGCCAATGTTTTGAGTGTTAGCCTTTGGTCATTTTCTCTGACCAAGGGCTTAAATTGTCAGCTTTAGAAATTCTCAACCATGGCCAGTTTATGTTGTCAACTCAGTTGATAAAACCAATTATAATTATGAAAGTAGGATCCCATACAGGCCTGGATTTTTTTCAGGCCTTATTTTCACTACTGCTTATTTAAGTAGTGCTCATTACTGGGACAATCACTTTCATACTCATTTCTTAACCCTTTAACTCTCAGATCAAATTTGTAATTCTCCTTACTGTCAACCATACAATTCTTTAGTGTTAGTTCAGAGAATTTAGTATTGGATCAACTAATTATCCCCAAATTGGTATTTTTCGTTAGTCTCATCACTTATCTGGTTGATATTGTATTGATACTGCAAGGAGAAATTCTGTCTTGGTCAATCATGGGAGTTAAAGGGTTAAATCGCAGTTTACTATATGGTTTTCTTATATTCAAAGCCATTAAAACCAAATTATCTTGTGATTTCCTTCACTGATGCAGCACCAAAGTTTCTTTAGAAACTTACCCCCTTCAATTATATACTAGATACACAAAAGTCAAAAGTTAAGTTCTAGGGAAAGATATTATCTCTCTTGTCTCAAGCATGGGACAAAAAAAAGAGGCTGTGTGCCCCATGTGGAATTAATTGCTGGACCATTTGATTGCTTGCTTAAGTGCTTTACTACTGAAATTCATTCTGGTTGTGATGTTATTTGAATGGTCTATAGCTTCACATCCCCTATTTATAGTGGAGCTCACAGAGCATAGCCCCATAATTGTACAAAATAGTAGTAACCCATCAAGCCGAAAAAATTTGGATGTACAACCGTATGACTGTATGACTGTACGACCAACCGTACAAGGTGCTACTTTTAGCATGCTCGGCCAACTGTACCACAGGCACTATCTTATAATCAGTCCTCTACATGTACACGGAGGAGTTTGCAAATGAAAATCTATTAATATTACCATGCACTTTATCCATAGCAGGGGCTTTAGTTTTGTTGAAGAGACACGCAGGAAAAAAAAATGCAAGCTCTGCTTTTAGGCTTGCCTAAATCTATATATTAAACATCTATATGTATTGCTAGTTGAGGTATATGACTTGTGCTTCAGTTTGCAAAATTTTTATTTATTTTTATTTTTTTAGACACCATTCTTTTGGTTATCAAATAACTGGGAACCTGAGAATGTAGATTATGGTAAGTTTATTATACAAATATTTTTAACCCTTTAACTCCCAAGATCTCATTTGGTAATTCTCCTTACTGTCTGTCATATAGTTCTTGTGATGTTAGTTTGGAGAATTTGGTATCAGATCAACTAATAATCCCCTTATTAATATTTCTCTTTATTCTCATCAATTATCTGCTTGATATTGTATTGATATTGTAAGGAGAAATTCTGTCTTGGTCAATCATGGGAGTTAAAGGGTTAAGAAGCTATAAACAATTCTTACTGCAGACACTGTACACAGTTTAAACTTTTTTCCCCTAAGAGTGACTGGTCTCTTATTTCTCCCCACTTTTTCATTCTATAAAAAATTCTAAAGGTTATGATGAAGGTCACAAGAATAGAGGAAGTGATTGTTAAACAAATTCTCCTTGCCAGTATCATAGCAAATGTAAAGAGAACAGTGGGGAGAATATCAATATTAACATTAAGTCCTTGGAAGGTGTGTTTCTACTTTAATCCATGTTCATCATCTCTGACCCTTCACTCTGTATGCATCATCTCAAATAATTCATCATTGGTCTCTGGATCTCCATTCCACAACCCCTTTCCCAATCTCAATCCCAATCCCCACCCCCTCCTTCCTTCCCTTGACTGTTTGCTCCTTTCCCTTGAGAGGAGGAAAGAGAGGTGTAGGACTGGCGCTGAGTATTGTAGTAGCGGTTATAAAGCTAGGCGCTGTATCGCAAGTGTGATTTCTTTATATTGTTCTGCAAATTAGTTGTTCGAGGCAGTTTTGTCAGTGGTGAAGTGCCTCTTTACAGAGGCACCATGAAAGTGATTCCCTTAAATCCCCACGCCATCAGCATCATATCTCTCCTCCCATTATCAGGGGCAAACTCACAAGAATCAAGAAACTGATTCTCAAGGAGAAATTGTCCAGATCTTCGACAAATACTCACAACAGTTAAAAGAAAATGTATGGAAAGCAGTGAGGACAAGTTAGGAGTCACGTATGAGGCACGAAGGATTATTATTCAAGGAAGTGAAATGGGTTTAAGTTGGATGATACTGGCCTTGCTTCTCTGTATCCATACTTCTTATCGATTTAATTTTTTTTCTTTTCACAGCTGTGTATTTGTGTAAAAGAACGATGCAAAATAAGTCCAGACTGGAATTAGATGATTATGAAGCAGTAAGTGCTCAAAATCTTGTTTCGTTACCTTACCTTCGAAGAAAGAAGTTTTTTCATTTTCAGCTCGTACATATGTACGTTACTAACCTACTTTTGACAGACTTCCTTCCCCTGTTTTAATAAATTTTTGGTAACGCTCGTATTAATTGAGTTAAATAACACTGAATAGATAAACTAACAAATAAATTGTTTATAGGAAAACCTTGCGAAGCTACAAAGAACGTTGTCGCGGAAATGGGAATTTATATTTATGCAAGCGGAGGCACAAGCAAAGTGAGTTGTTTTTTTTAAAAACTACTTCAGTAATTTATGCAAACTATTACACAAGCCACATCAAAAGTGAATGCTGATTGGCTAAAATTGCCATTGAACATTTTCAAATGAGTGTCAAGAAGTAATCTAGGATTGATTTGGTTTTGCTTTGTACTTTTGTGATTGGTCCAGAAGCTCACGCCACTTTAACAACCAATTAGATTAAAAACTGAACTCAATCACATCTTTGTTACCTGCGTTTTCCTGTGCTTTAGGCAGTTCATTTGTGTATACTTTGAATTCTGATTGGCTCCTTGTGAGAAGTCCCTTGATTCTGATTGGTTTACACGTACCGGTGTGTTTTACGACCATAAATCGAAATGCGCACTATTAAGAGAGTAATTGTTGTGTTAACACCAGTTTTTTTTTTATTTATTTATTTTTCAGGGTTGATAAGAAGAGGGACAAAATGGAAAGACAAATATTGGATAGCCAGGAGAGAGCATTTTGGAATGTTCATAGACCGCCGGTAAGAATAAAAGATTGTAACCATAGTCAGTGATTAAAAATTCATCCATGTACAGATTCATTAGAAATGAGTTTGAAGGACCATAGAAGGGTGGAACAGGGTTTATTCGTGACACGTAAGTGACGCGGGAATTTTAATGAAAGGTGAGCGTCATTCAAGAATTTATTAATCAGCGTGAGGCGTGATTTGGCTCCTGAAATGTAAGTGACTCTTGAATTTTTTTTCACAGTCCTTGAAAACCTCAAAATTTCCCAGAAACCATGTTTGCAAGGAGTGAAATTTAAATTTATTCCTTTTATATGCCTGACGCGTTAATTTTTTTTTAAGTCTGTGCGTCTGAACCCACTTACAGCAGTTTACTGCGAACAAAGTTTTAAACATCATTCTTAAACAAAACCTCCAAGTAAAAACAAGGAAATTAGTAACCAAGTCGTTACAAGTCTTATATTGGCTTCTGATTGGCTTTAAAGGAGGTACAAGTTTTCTACATCGATCAATTTAGTTGTTTTGATTTATTTAAGACCTTTTGCTTGGATAATATGCTAAAATAGGCTATTGAAATTTTATTTTTAGCCAGGTTGTGTGTCGGTAACAGAAATAGATATAAAAAAGGCTTGTAAAGCGGTGGACTCATCACCGACCACAAAAAGGAAGGTAAGTCATCCGACTGTATACTGTAAACTTTCAAATCAGCTTCTCCCTCCTCCTCATGCAGCCCCATCTTTACAAGGGTCCTCCATTAGTACTTCAGCTCTAACCAGAAGCCTGTCTTTGTTTAGTTTCTTCCTTCTCTTGCTTTTTTCTCTTTTTCTTACTTTTTCTCTTTCATTCGTTTGTTCTTTCTCATTTTCTGTAGTTCGTCGTCCATGCTCTTTTGCGTTCGTTCGTTCATTCTTTCGTTTGTTTGTTCGTTCTTTTGTCCGTTCGTTCGTTCGTTCGTTCGTTCGTTCGTTCGTTCGTTTCTGTTTTCGTTTTTTCGTTGTTCGTTTGTTCGTTCTTTCGTTCGTTTGTTCGTTTGTTCGTTTGTTTGTTCGTTCGTTCCTCAGTCTGTTTGTTCGTTCGTTCTTTCGTTCGTTCCTTTGTTCATTCGTTCGTTTCTGTCTTCGTTTTTTCGTTGTTCGTTTGTTCATTTGTTTTTTTTCTTCCTTTTTTCTTTCTTTCTTTTTTACTTTCCTTTTGTCGTTATTGTTGTTGTTGTGGCCTCGGATTGAATTCCAAATCTGGCGCCTGTCTTGGCTTGAGTTTTTTGTAACAAGATTAACAAGGTATTTGAGTGTGAAAATAATTTTTGAAAATAACTGCACAAATTGACGCCACAACAAGATTGTTCATGACTTTTCAACACAGGTGAACTTTCTACAAGAGGATTCGTCGATGTCATTGTCGTCCTTGTCTGCGCTGGATGGCGTCAAACAAGAGGTACAGTTCAATAATATCTCATTGGACATGATTTATTGTATCAGAATTGTGTGCTGACACTTCTGGCGTCTGATCGATGTTTTCTTTTGGGGTGAAAGCCACTTGTGTCAATATGCCCCCTATATCTTAGCGAACATTTGCGAAAAAAAATGGAAGGAAAAAAGAAGAAGAATAAGAAGTAAAAGAAGAGAAAAAAAAAGAATGTGTCCAGATTTGAAACCGCCACCTGACAGCTCTTGGCTTGCGTGTTGACGCAGTTAGCGATCGATCTAGTCACAGCGGAGCGAAAAACGAGGGAGTTTTGGGTAGAGTCGCAACCCGACCCAAGCTTTCCTCATTTTTTCACTCCTCCGATACCATCGCGCTTGGTTTTACTAACTGAAGGCCTGGAACAGGCTACCATTTGAATATCAGTTTGGGATTTTAGTGACCTTGTCCCCCCCCCCCCCCCCTGGAAAAAAAAGGAATCAAGAAAGGGTTAAAAGTTGACCAATTTCATGATCGACATTTTGTTAGACAGGGCTCCTACGGGTCTTGAAAACCTGGAAAATCCTGCAATTTTATTTTGACATTTCCAAGACCAGAAAGTCCTGGAAAAAAAGACTACGGGTCCTGGAAAAATAAATCTGAGTCCTGGGAAAATCCTTGAAATTTGTTTCCGAAAAGGGGTACGAACCCTGTTAGACCGTCTGATTTTTTTCGGTTTTTTTTTTTAGTTCTTTTTCAGTTTTTTCCCCTTCTTTATACAAATTCAAAAAATGTCTGGTTCATAAGCGTGTAAAAAAAAATTAGATGCTGTAATTAGATAATTATGTTTTTATTCCAGGTCAAAGAATTAAGGGAGAAACTTCACAGAAGACGAATGAAAACTTCACAAGCCTCTGAAAGGTGTCCAACAATGTTTTGATATGATTGGTAGAATTCCACATGTTTAGTGATGGTTTCTTATCCGTGATGATATATTTTTGATGAACAAATGAGGCCATTATCATCGGCAATGTTTTCTTTATCAAGTGGGATGCCTGTGGTAGACCACGTTTAAAATTCGCTTGAGTGTCACCGTAGTCAGATATGGACCAACACATCCCTTGATTTTAGCTCGCAGTACTGTTATATTTTGGCGAGCGAGAGCTCCGTATTTGCTTGTGGAAAGTTTAAACGTCATCTTGAATTTTAAAAAGCTGAGAGAGAGTGGGAAGAGAAAGGAATCTTTCTTCCCCCACCCGCCTCCGTCTCACACAATAACCTTGGGGGTAGACGATAGGCAAGCTTGTAACCCTCCGAATAAAACGTCTCCTTAGCATTCTACCTGTTTTTGTACATCACACCAACTATGAAAAATGTGATTGGTCGAAAGCATTCAACCGGGGAAGTTTGCCTGCTTAGCTTCCAAGCTTTTCGTCCGTGTAGTTGAATTAAACCTTTTTTTTTTCAGTTTTATCCAGAGGTGTGAACAGTATGCAGAATATGATGCATTTATTTGGGCGCCAGAGCCGTCAAATCCATGGATATCTGATGATATCACACTCTGGGAGCAAGACAAGAGTTTGTAAGTCACTGTTTTAGACAAGCTACTTTATGGAAACTTAAAGAGGAAGTTGGGTGGGGGGTCTGGCCCACCTCCTGTCAGACCTATAGGTTATTTACTTGTTTTGGGGTCCAGAGGGAGGTCAGTTGGGGTATCTGAACCCCCTTCCCGTCAGACCTACAGCGTATTTACTTGTTCAGGGATCCAGGGGGGTCGGGTGGGGGATCCAGAGGCCCGTCCCGTCTGACCTGTGGGTATTGGTACTACTCAACTTAACTATTTAAAAATTCCCTATTTTGAAATTTTTCATAGCTTATTTAGGCTCTAGTGTCAAAGGAAAGAAGTTGTGTTTCTGAATCGAAGTTGAACCTGCCCTATCCAAAATTCCTGGATTCGAACCCGAGTTAAAAAAAGAGAGAAATTTCTTACTTGTCAAGTGCGAGGGTCGCAAGTTTTTCAGTGTTTATGTGGCTGTCGTCACCATGATTAAATAAAGTTGATGCATACTGGGGAATATTGGCCCTAGATCGTGGCATACGAAAACAGCTGAGGGCCAATATTCCTCTGTACGGCTCGAGTAAGGGAGGTTAGTTGGTAGTTAATTACATGGCACTCAGTCCAAACTTGTTTAATTTTAATTTGCCGGCTTTTGCGACCATGGTTTATGACAATTTACGTGGAAACGTCGGGGGAAAAAAACCTGATCAAGTAGGAACCAATCAGAACGCTCGGATGTACCTCAGGACTACCTGCCATATAAGAAAGCGGTGTATTTGTGTGTAGGTCTGTGTTTTACCACTAAACGTTTTCTTGTCTTCCAGACATTACGTTCCTCCAAAGCGTGTGAAACAATGGGCGTTCTCATTATCAGAACTTCTTGCTGATCCTTTGGGCAGAAGACATTTTGCGCGCTTTTTGGAAAAAGAAATTAGCGCTGAAAATCTAGGGTAAAATCTAAACTTGTGCTTTGTTTTGTCCTTTTTTTTCTTTTAAACGTATATTTATGATCAGGGACTAGTTAATTTTATCACCTGGGGGGGAGGGGGGGGCACGGAGGATTTTGTTAGTGTCGCGATAAAATTTACTTGACCCCCCCTCCCCTTGTAAGGCTCTGTAAAATTCTTTGACCCCCCCCGTTTGCTTTTTATCGTCATTCTTTCCTCTTTAGTTCCTGTTTCTACTCTGTTAGCAGTCACTTATCCCCTCCATCTCCCTGAAAACCATGTAATTTCTCCCCACCCCCCTGGCGATAAAGGAAGACTGATCCCTCGCAAGAAGTCTTTTATAGTGAGTGGTTGATATAAAATTTGTTTTTGTTTTTGAATAGGAGAGCTTGTTTCTTAACCCTTGAATTCTCACGAGTGACCAAGACTGAATCTCTCCTTACAATATCAATACAATATCAAGCAGACAAGTGATGAGATTAAAGGGAAATATCAATTAGGAGATAATGAATTGATCCTTTACCAAATTCTCTGAATTAACATCATGAGAATTGTATAGCAGACAGTAAGGAGAATTACTAATGAGATCTTGGGAGTGAAGGGGTTAAGTTTGCATGTGTCTTATTTCTTTTAGATTTTGGCTCGCTTGTGAGCAACTCAAAGCAACGCCGATACGGAATGTGCCAAGTAAAGCTCAAGAAATTTTTAAGTAAGTGTTTTTTTTTTCGTTTGTTGGTCTGTTTGTTATCACGAGCCACAAAGATGGTAGTGTAGATGCACACTTACAATATGTGACGCGCAGGGATTCAATCCACCTGTGTCAAACACGTAAGTACAGAACACTCCGGTGGCATGGTCGGAAAAATAGAGGCAGGTGACTTGGTGTAGCAAAAACATCTAAGTGGTGACCACGAAGTTATATGTGGGGAATAGTTTTTTCTTTTTGACTTGTTTTAAAAGATTTTTGAGGGGCTACTACACCCAGAAGTTAGGGTTATTCCCATGTTATAAATCACAAATGATCTTACTCCTATATTTTAAAATTTTTTTTTTTCAGTGAGTATTTATCTGATAGTGCAACGTCTCCGATTAACGTGGACTGCAAGACAAGAGAAGAAGTGGAGTTAAATCTAAAAAATCCCGGCCGATATATGTTTGACGCCGCTCAGGTGAGTTTCAAGACGAAACAAGATTTGTCCAACGTCGCCAATTGGCTTTTAACTGGAAATAGAATATTGGCTCGGAAAGATGGAAACTAGACAGCGGGCAGGTCCTCATCGTAAGCTCTTTAGCACGAGTGTTTCTCGCCTGTGGGAAAGTATGGAGTTTTTGCTCAACACGAGTCAGGAAGAAGGCTGTAAGGGGTCTAGCACTGCTAATTATTAGTGCCAGACCCCCGGCAAACCTCTCTCCGACTCGTTTCAGATCTTCTCGAGGATGGAGAAACGCGCGTCACTTTTACGTGTTTGCGGCGTTAGGCTTGATTATGTTAAACTGTTATCTCATGCTTTCGTTTTTAGGATCACATATTTCAGCTGATGAAATCCGACAGCTATCGGCGTTTTATCCGCTGTGATCAGTATAAAGAACTCCTTAAGGCTCCTGCGAATAAACAGAAAAGGTAAGTACTCAAATATTAGTATCTTAATTTAGTAATTCAGGGGGGCGTTTTGGTCTTTGCTTCGTGTTGTTTACCTACCAAACTTGGTAATTAATAGACGAGAAGTCCAAAATCGTGGTCATCATGAGAGCAATTTTCAATTAAGTCTCGAAGGTAAGGCGGGGTTACTTTTTTTTGTTCCATCTCGCTCTGTGATCGTTCTGGGAAAATTCGCCCCTTTTTCTCGACTAATACTAAACGAATACTAAACGTGACTTGGTGACCCGCGTTTTCCCGCGCTTTTCGTTGCTTCTCGACCAATACTAAACGAATACTAAACGTGACTTGGTGACCCGCGTTTTCCCGCGCTTTTCGTTGCTTCTCGACCAATACTAAACGAATACTAAACGTGACTTGGTGACCCGCGTTTTCCCGCGCTTTTCGTTGCTTCTCGACCAACACTAAACGAATACTAGATGTGACTTAGTGACCCGCGTTCTCCCGCGCTTTTCGTTGCTTCTTGACCAACACTAAACGAATACTAGATGTGACTTAGTGACCCGCGTTCTCCCGCGCTTTTCGTTGCTTCTTGACCAACACTAAACGAATACTAGATGTGACTTAGTGACCCGCGTTCTCCCGCGCTTTTCGTTGCTTCTTGACCAACACTAAACGAATACTAGATGTGACTTAGTGACCCGCGTTCTCCCGCGCTTTTCGTTGCTTCTTGACCAACACTAAACGAATACTAGATGTGACTTTGTGACCCGCGTTTTCCCGCACTTTTCGTTGCTTCTCGACCAACACTAAACGAATACTAGATGTGACTTTGTGACCCGCGTTTTCCCGCGCTTTTCGTTGCTTCTCGACCAACACTAAACGAATACTAGATGTGACTTAGTGACCCGCGTTCTCCCGCGCTTTTCGTTTGTCCGTTGTTACTATGAGTTATCACCGGTTAACGATGATGTTTATCTTTGTTAACCCTTTAATCCCGGAGAGTGACCAGCATCTAATTTCTCCTTTCAGTATCACCCATGAATCAAACATTAAGGTCATGAGAATAAAGGAAGTGATAATCAACTGAAGAACCTCTTGATTGTTTAACAAATTCTCCTTTCTAGCACATTAGGAAATGTATAGGGAACAGTATGGAGAATATGCATACTGAAGTTAGGGTGTAAAGAGTTAAGATTAGCTAGAATGAATACTTCTTTTTCGGTGTTTCGCTAATCGTTTGAAAACTGCTCCAATATGTGAGCTTTAAAAAGATTTTAATTGATTGTGGAAAGTAATCGTAGAATTCTTAACTGCTTCATGATTTGTTGAGAAACTTCGCGCCACCTTTTTGGCCAATCATATATGTTCAACTTGTGGTTTGGTCACGCGCTTTTTCCCGCGCTTTAATGAGTTTACTTGTTCCGACTTTGAGTTCTCATTGGCTGCTAGCGATATTTTCATTTGTTTTGATTGGCTGTTATAGTTATCGCTGTTTTGGTTTAACATCACTTGATAGAAAAGCTCTTGAACTCTACAAGGAAACATCTACTTTTTCATGAGAATCTTTTATATCGTTACTATCAGTTCAAGTGCCGTCAACTTTTCGGTAAGGGTTGAAATCTCAGGACGATCAAGATGATAAAAGCGGACATTTTTACTTGTGTTTAATTTCTGAAAGTCGTTGAAACATTCTAGAAACAGTGTCAACGGCCTTTTCTAAAGGGGGAAAGTTTCTAAAGAAACTGTGCTGCTGCGTCGGTGGCAGAGTATAACAGGGTAATTTAGTGTTATCAACTGAGTTGAAAACGTAATTTGGCCACTGTAAAGAGTTTAAAGGCTGACGTTTCGAGCGTTAGTTCTTCGCCAGAGCGAAGGGGGCTGTGGGCGTTTTTTAGCCCACTTGTGAACTTATCTTAAAGTTTATTTTCTATCTCTGATTTCAGCCCACTACCCACAAAACCACTCCAGAATCTTGCGCGGATTGCTGGGAAGACATGACGCAAGGCCTTCTGGATAAATTGAATTCACCGTCCTTCTAGTCGTTAAATTATGCAATTAAGCATATCATGGAATGTGTGTTGAAATATCCTCTGTTAGTTTTCCCAGAACCGAGAACTTGAAAATTTATATGGTTTTCTTGATCAATTTGTTGTCAACTAAAATTCTAACTGTGATCATCATATCCTCGGGACGGACCATTAGAACTAAATTTCTTAGGGGAGGAAAGGATGGAGGAATTTGTTTGTTTGTTTGTATTTCCTCTTTTATCCCTTGTAAGGTAACTTCTTATTGACCAAACGTGAGGGCCATACTGGCGAATATTGGTGCGAGGTCGTGGAAGTACGGTCTAAGCGCAGCGATGTCCGTACAAAATCTACCGAGGGCCAATGTTTCAGTCGTTCAGTTGTTTATTATATGGTACTTAGACCAAACTTGTTTATTTTGAATTATCCGACTTTTTCATTCAAGATTACGTGGCTTACAACCGTTGCTTTGGAAACAAAATACCAATTAAGTAAAGAACCAATCAGAACGCTCGGATTTGCCTCAAGACTACCTTCACATATAATAATTTTATTTATTTCATCCTCGTCTTCATCCCTAAAATTTTTCTAGTTGACTGTCCCTCATTTATCTGTTCAAGGTCCTCGGAATTCTGCAGAGTTTAGCCGAACGGAGTGTTAGCGCTGCTTGTGCTGAATTGTCACGAATGTTGCGTTACCTCGTGACGTCCAATGCAACATAATCGTCATCAGTTAGGTGTGAAAGTTAGATCGCCTCTAGCACAACGCGAAGGTTTTCGCATTTGATTTAGTTCCAAAACTCGTTGTGCCTGACATGACAATAAGAAGCAATTTAAGAGTATTTGTATTTTTTTTATCGAGGGGCAGGCGCAGGCTTACTTCATGCATTTCAGTTTCAGTGATGTTCAAAAGTAAATTTTAGTTCAAATGATGCTTCGGGATTCTTTGTTCCTTATCCAAAATACGAAACAGTGACGATTATGGTTGACGCGAAATTTTGCCGCCGAAACGATTATTTTGATGAAAACAATTATGCCTGTTAGAGAAGCTAGCCTTTTTTTTATTTTCTTTTAGTATTTTTTATCTCTAGTGAATTGTAAATACTCCTCTTGCGACCGCTTTTTGGTTGTCACGCAATGTTCCTGGATTTAGCAATCTGTCAAACAAGCGTCGAGTCACGCTACAACAAACGCCTCGGAAGTCTTGGCAAGATACAAGAATGGATTAATACAATGATTGTACTAGTGATGAAAAGTAATGGAAATGTTTGAAGCATTATTGATAATTATTAATTATTAATGTATTGAGATGTCTATGACTTCACTGTCGTAAAGTGATTGAAATTGGTTATTTAACTTAACAGAATTTATTGTGACGATAATTCAGAGTGATTTATTACGAGAAGTATTCTTGAATAAAATGAAAATAGAACGTTTTTTAAAATTATTTGCAAAGAAATAATTCCACATATATATTCTTCCCTTGTGGCTGAGTTTGTTGTTGTGGCGTGACAAGCCCAAACAAAGGCCGCTCGTCCTAGGCACATATGCGATAATAAGCTAGAATCACCTGCGCGACCAGGGCCCAAACGTAAACCTCTTTTCTCTTTGCGCGAAACATGGCAAAAGCCTAAGATCAGGCTAAGACTGTGACGAGCTGAAGATATTATTAGTTTCCTATTTGCTCTCGTTTTTGCCCGTACAGTTAGGCTTGAGATTGAAATGAAATGCAGTTGCAATCCAAAGATATTAATCAAATGTCATGGGTCTCTGGCTCTTATCCTCGTCGCTTTTCTCGGAGAATGCTTTCCCACATGTTAGGCTCGGAAAAAATTAATTTAATATAGCGGAGTTCGTTAAATCTATCAGGGTCGCTGGCTGTATATTACAAGGAGTGACCAGGTTGGGGAGCTAAGAAATATTCCGTTTATTATGCGGCAGTATTTTTTCTCGTATTGGGTGGAAACAGGACGGAGCCTATTACCTTGGTTCCGAGTAGAAAAAATCCTTTATCAATACCGGGTCTTCGTTAGTAAAAGCATCTTAAAACGGAGTTTTTAAGTACTTCTTTTGAGTCCGACTAATGAGACAAGGTTCAGCTTCACACATGCGTTTAGAGGAGATATTCGTCTTAAAAATAAAAATTACGTAACCCACGAAGTTTCCTCTCCTAAATATGAAAAATTAATGCAGCGCTTTGTCAGAACCTGAGAAATTTATTGCAGGTACATCACGAGTGAAGTGGGTGGAAAGGATTTTGTCATGCCTTAGGACAGAATATCAAATTTGTTATTTTCAACAGAAAACAAAAGGGACCCCTATTCCGATAAGCAGCGACTAAAATGCCCCACCCTCCAACCCCCTGGTAAAAGTGAAACCGGACCCCGACCGATCCACGTGGAATTTTGTTATTTTTGGCCATCTCGAGGTGACCTTAAATGATCAAATTGCCAAAGAGGATCAGGTATCTAGAGCGCGCTTTTCTGAATCTTGTGAGAGCTATAGTATAAGTAGGCGGTGAACGTATCTTTCAGATTTCATTCGTTATTTCTACTGGCAAGTACTGTCATTAACACAGGAGCGGTTTTCTGTCGTTTTACCTTCATTGTCGCGATCCTGTGGCTCCGTTGTATCTTCCAGACTGTTATTTGAGGTAAGCGTTTGTCTCTGAAATTTAGCAACAGTTTAGATTGTGTTGCCCGCCAATTTTAATGCGCTTTGGCACAATTACAGCACTTGTACGCGCTATTATGGTTCTCTTTGTTCGCTAATGTGTAAATTGGGTTCGATTTTTTTACAGCAATGCTTTGAAAAATACCTCTGAGGCGTCACGGTGCAAAATATTGATTTGAAATGCAAATTTCAACGTTATAACAAAATCGTGCAATTATCACTGGTTAAGAGACGCCTAACATTCGTTATTGCTTCCTAGAACAGTTTTAATCTGCCTCAGGCCTCGTTTTAAAGGACGTTCCAATGAACTGAATTCTCTATATTAATTGTTGTTTCTCTATATACTTCGATGTTCGAGTGAGATCTGTATTAAAGCGATCCGTATTTTAAGCCGAAATTATTTCCTAAATTTGACAAAATATCTCAAAAGATCTGTTAGGAGCTAAAAATATGTTAATGCAACTTGAATATTCTTCCTTATTTATTCAGAAGTGCTCTTAATTTCCACGAAAAGCAAAAAAAATTGAATTTAAACTTCCCTCGCCCACTCACCATAGTTTTGTATAAATTTACTTCGTGTTCCGGTCGAAGAAAGAGGAAAAAAAACGAATTTGTTTGCTAAAATAAAAAGGGTGCTTTTGCAGCCTCGACAAGCTCTTCGCTTTGGTAAACATGGCAAAACCCTTAAAACCAAAAGGTTGACCAGCTAATTTCTAATTTCTCCTTACAGTAACAGTGCTAAATCAAATATTAACCTCTTGAGAATAGGACGAATGATAGCTAACAGATTCTCCTTTGCAGTGCCATTCGAAATAATTTTAGAACATTGAGTGAAAATTTTAGAGTGAGATTGAACCTTCTAAACAAAACCACAATGGTCTCTGAATGCATTCAATGAAAGTTTCCACATGTGTTATCTTAGCAACTTTAGAGGATTAAAAAAAAAAAGGTTTCCTTTCCCCTTGCTTATAAAAAGCCTCTTTTGTTTTAATCCGATTTCTGCTACGAGAATAATCCTTATTGGAAATCGAAACTTACTGAAGTGAAAAACGTATTTTTTTAAAGGAATTTCCGATTCCTGATGGGATGGCGCACAATTCAAATTTGTTACGTGTAAATTCTGCCCACAATGATTATATTCGAATGAAAATTGCAAATCTTTCAATTTTAAAAAAAAGACGTTTCTGTTTGAATTTTACAATTAACTCCTCAGCAGGTGGTTGTTGTACACGATTTCCATGAGAAATATTCCCTTTCCAACACTGCAAACGAATTATACAGAAAAATATGTTTCTGTTTGTACTTCTGCGCCTCAGTCAAATGGCAAAATTCGCGCGTTTCAAAGCGATCGTTAACATATGGAATTTCAATTTTTCTTCCGAATCCATCGTTTTTTTTGGTTCAATAACGAACAAAGTTCTGTTAGACGCGCCCTTTAGACGCGCCCCATTAAACTGAAGGGCATAATTTTTTTGAACAGAGGACGTGCCGACTACTACACTGCAGGTGACGAATGGGAAAGTAAACAAGGTTAATTGGTAATAGAGGCTAATGGGCAAAATTGTTTTCTTAACGCTCTCTAATGGTGTAAGAAGATATATTGAGAAAGCGGCCGCGAAATTTTTTGAACGCTCATAATGTGCGTTTGTAGCGGTTCTAGCTTTTATAGTAAACATCGTTTATTTTTGCAAAGAATAGTAATGTCGTTTTCTCGCTGGACTGCAATTAACGATTTTAAGGAAAGACTTAACGATATTTTTTTCTGAGGAATGAAAGGGAAATACGACGCCAGCAATTCTGTTACAATGTTTCATAGCGTATTTGTCTTTCATTAAAATAATTAAAATGCTGCTCGGCTATAGTTTGTCTGTTGCGTTTTTTTCTGTGTTGCAAGAGAGATGAATGACTCTTGAAATAAGAGAGGTTTGGCGCGCCTTCTGTTGCTGCGATACAAAAGTTCTATAAACGTTGAAGTTCAGTGAAGTCAAATGACCAAAAACTGCGGTTTCGCTTTGTTCATGATGTGTGGAACGCAGTCAAGCATTAAAAGGGTAACGTGGTGGAAAGACACCTTAAAAAGTGGATCAAGTGTTGGTCAAATTGTAATCATATTTTTCATATACGTATTAACTATTTAACCACTCTGTGTGGCTCATCGGCCGACGATGAAATTGAGAGTGACTGACATTTTTGAGTTGCTAAGACCCATCTTTAAAATTGGTGGAATATTTGTAAAAATCTTCCTTCACAGCCAACGTTGTTCTGCATTTGATTTACTAGGATCTCTTTCATCTGATCTTACCGGCTTTCCGGCGTTTCAATACATTCAGTCCTAGACAAGATAGTTGTCGTCAGAAACTCAGTTTTTTCTTCAATTTCATCGTGATTCAAGGCAATTAACCCTTTTTAAAACTCCTCAGAGTGACCAGTATTTAAGCGAAAGACCACTGACTAAAAAATGTTTTGATTTGTATGAACGTACTGTGATTCAAGTCAACTTTTCTCGGTAGAAGTCATATGAAACAAATTTAAATAGATGCTCACTATGTTTTTAGGTTTTAGCCATGTCTAAGCCGTTTGGGGTTTTCTGTTGTCTTGTTTTTCTCGCCCTCATCTCGTCGAGCACGTCCTACAACCCGTTTGAAAAGTTTGGAGTGTACTGCAAACCAGAAACCTATACACGACCCGTCACCAAATCAGGTTGTGGATCCCAGAAGGTCCGAGTAAAAGCCTGCCTTGGCACATGCGCGTCGTACGCGCTACCGCTGGACCATTCACCTCATTTCAAGAAGGTTTGCGAATGTTGCAAGCCGTCTAGCACACAAATGGTAACGTTTAATCTTCCAGACTGCCGATCAGGAATCTCTCCTATAGTGCAAGTAGAATCGGCAGTGCAATGCAAATGCAAAATGTGCACGTGAAAGAAAACAATTAGCGAAGTGAAAGGCATTTTACACGAGAACTGGGACTTAGGTGTAACACAAACAACTGTTAATCGATTTTATACCCAGAAGCTCTTTCACCCCAAATGATTAATACTATTAACAGAATAAGCGCCCTGACTTTGTTAAGATAATGTCTTAAAGTTTGCAATCTTTGTGTCTCACATCATTTGTAATCACGTGCATTAGAATGAAACTAGTTAATTTAATTGAGAATAAATTAAATTCTGGATTTAAAACTGTTGCAGTACTTCAACTTGTTTTAATCATTTGAATCCTAAGAGAGACCAGCATCTAATTTTTCTATACCATATCACCTTTAAATAACACATTAAGGTCGCGAAAATAAAGGAAATTCTCACCGACCAAAGAAGCTCATGGTTGTTAAACAAATTTTCCTTGTTAGCGTTTTATGTACGAAGAACAGTATGGGGAACATGCAGGCTGATTTTAGGGTGTTCATCCATGCAAGATTTCGTGAGCTATTCTGAGAGATCTGTTTTAATAAAAAGTTGCAACTTGTAGCAAAATTTAAAACGTGTGTGCCGTAAACAAGCATAGAAATGGAGACTAGGAGCACGTCTTCCTTTTTAGGCTAAGTCCATGTAAGACATGTGCAAGTCCAAAAAAGTCAGCGAGAAAAAAAATTGATGTTCGCGCGCCGCGCGGAGTTTTACGAATGAGGTGCGTGCCGCGAACATCCCACGTCGATTTTTCCGACTTTAACTGCGAACGACCAAAACCGAAAAACAGGTTTTTATTCTTACAAATAAAAAAGCAAGGAATTTTGAAAATCAAAAGCCGAGTAAAACTGAAAAGCACAATGAACTCAGAGGCCCGAGACTGAAAAATTCGAAAACATGCACAAACTGATCTCATAAATGACAAAACCGAAAATAAATATACATATACTCCCTCTCCCAAGATCTAAAATCTGTGATAAACAACCCTCGCAAAGGCCGATTACCGAGAAATGATAAATCAAAAGAAACTCAAAACTCACGCATTTTGGCACGTTTGATCCATACCAGTTCTTTTCCTCCTTACCATTAACTAGCTCACCTCACCTCACCTCACCATCATAAGTCAATAGAGTGAATTAAATTCCCGGACAGAACCAAACTCAGCCACGAAACCACAATATTTCCATAGTCCTGTTTGGCGTGCCTCCTCACTTGTTTCAGCTCCCGCCACGTCCGAGCAGAAATTTTTCAAATCCCGGTTCTTAACTCTGGACGTGTATAATTTCGCCGAAAGAGGGGCGTTATTTGGTAAGCGTTGTAAAAACATCGAAATAAGATACGAAGCTATCATGCGCCTAACCTCCAGCATTGTGAAAAGGCGTTTTCCGCTTTGATTGAATCTCTATCATTCCGAAGATCTCAGATAGATTCTCCTAACTGTTTGCCAAACATTTCTTTAAATGTTTAGTTCTGAGAATCTAGTGCGAAATCGAACAACACCCATTCATATTTTTCTTTCTTCTAATCGCTTTTCTGCCTGACAAGAAAGACCGAGAGATTCAACACCCTAACCTCCTGGGATGATAAGCATCTTAACTCTCCCTACAGTACCGCCTCTGAATCCAACAACAAGGTCATGAGAATTAACGAAGTGATCGCTAACTTACGAGGCTTTTGATGGATGAGTAAATTCTTCCTTTCAGTGCCATAGGAATAGTATAGAGAATGCGTATACTAATGTTACGGTGTAAAGGGTCAAGATCTGGTATGTTTCGAAGGAGATGACAGGCGATTACTAAGGAGTCTTATGAAGAATTCATTGGGGTATTTGAATGGCAAGATTTTAAAATGAAATAACACCCTTGCGTCTAGATATTCATTTTTTATTGCTATACCAGGTGCCTGCTCATAGGGGAGGGGGAAGGGGCGTGAAACAGAGGTAGGTATGTCTTTTTCAAACCGAATTATTAAGGATTTGTTCTCAGAAGACTCGAGCGAAATACAAATTTGGCGCCAGACCTCTCGCTCTCGCCGCAGTGCCTTGGAGAGCGTGCACACGAGCTTAAGATTACCAAGTCAAAATTGCTTCCTGCGACTTTCAATACCAAAAAAAGAGATTCTTGTACGGTGTAAGCATTTTCACATTTTAATTAAAATATTGGAATATATCTCTAAGAGAACGAGGCTGTCATAGCAAGACAAGGAATGCTTTTGTCACATTAAAAAACAGCCTACAGTAGTTCAAATTTACCAATATCGATTAAAAATAATATTCATGATTTATACAGCTAGTTAATGTTCTAGGGTAACTTGAAGATTCTGCAGTTTATGCTCAGCTTCATCAACAAGAAGCACATGAACACTCAGTCGCACTCTTCACTTTATGAAAATACTTGACGAAGCTGCCTGGATTACTCGTGTCTTGGCACCAGAGCCCTACATCGATGGTCGTGGTTTTGGTCGGTTCACAGCAAGTGCAGGATTCCACTTGCTCATAGTTGGATCCAGTTGGCGTCGAGAAAGACAAGCAGGTTCCTATACATGTATTGACAGTTACCATTCGCTCCTGACAGCCCACGACTCTGACAGGGAACGTGTAGCCTTTGCGCTCGCAGTGAACGCTGGCTAACGCCGCTTTCATTGGGTTTGCCAGTAAACTGGGCAGTAAGCACAGGGATACCAAGTACATGATGAGAAACAGCCTGCAATTGCTTGCCATTTGTAGCTTTGTAGTTTTAAAAGCTGAAAAATAAAAGAAACATAAATCTCTTAGCCAAATTGCTTGAAAGTTTGGTGCAGTGATTGGCCAGTGTTTGGTAAACTTCGTGGAAAACTTCACAGGTTCTTAACCTAAGTACTAATTTGTGCTTATGATTACAAGTTGAGAATACTTTCTTTTTTCTCGTAAAAGACTTTAATTACCTTTAAGAGAAAATAGACCTCGATCACTTGCACCGTCGCTTGCGTTTGCTTAGTTACGATATAGTTCAGTGTGTGTGGTCGATTAATTTTATTCAACGAAAACTCACGAGATCTCTTTGTTACAGCATTTGAAAAAAAAATTACATGAATTTCGCTAGCTATGGCATGGTAAATTGATGAGGAAAAATTTTAAGGGATATCATAATTAAGTTAAGCGGCAACTCAAGAGCACAATATGACCTCGGCGAGGCATCAATAAAAGCGGTTTTTTCCGTCTTTCTTTATGATGGAAAGACGGAAAGTATTTTCAGTACATAATATGATGTTTTGACTACAAGTACCAAATGGTTTGCCTTTGCCATCTCGGCCCCATGCCCTCTCCCTAGCTCTACAAATGGAGAACTGTTGATAACTCTATTTATCGTTGGACAACAACTGAAGTTTTGTAAGGCATTCTTGTCGGAGGGTTTTAGCGATCAGTTAGGCAATTTCTGCTCGGAGAAGATTATTTTGATAATATTCCAGGACACAATTTGGCAGTTCACATCTGTTCCCGTTTCGAATTAAAAAATCAAATTCGTATCTTTGGTATAATTCGGATGAAACAAATATTTGAATTGTTTATAAATTCAATTAACGTTCAGTTGATTTGAGACTTCCCAGCAAGAAAATCCACTCTACTACCCTATTCGTTTAGTTAGCAGTTAAATGAAAGAAGGGTTTTGGAAAAAATAAGCGAATAAAACGGTAATATACTCACATGGCTTGAAACTGTGGTAAATTCAAATTTCTGGTCGAAAATAGCCTTAATATTTTTGCACCAGGGCAGCTGATTCTTTGCGAGTTACAAAATGCCAAACGTGGAATGGTTTTCGGTCTGTCTGCTGTCCGAGTTAGCGAAGCTAAGGAAAACTTCCCTGGATCTCGTAGCTTCTATTCTGCGCGAAAATGCTCTGTGACCGTTGGATAATTCTAAATTTACCGGTTTGACACTTTCAGAATATCCAATTACAATCTGATGGCTTGTTTACGACGCGAGGTCGTGTTTCATCAATCTTTTACCTTTGCTGTGCAAATTGATACATCAATAACGCAATAAAAACAAGATTAAAGTGGAACAAATGAGCATCATGTAGCGAAGCAAGCATAGGATTTAAACATCAGCGAAGGAATATTTGCGTAAATTCACGCGCGCGAAAGCTCAAAGGCAATAACAGTAAACATTTTGCAGAGCTAACAGCAACCTCTTAAAACACGTGGATCGATGGTTCAAATTACGGGAAGACCAGTCTAGTCAGTAATTAATATGCACGCCACACTCTTTCAAGAAGTTATCGTTGTCTCACGAGCTTGTATATCTAAGCATAACGCTGTTGTGACATTGTAATTAATTTCCGGTGGATACATGGAATTTTTAGGGTGTAAGGACGAGGAGCAAGATTCGTGTGGTCTCAATTTTTAAAACAACTGTCCCTGATAGGAAGTTTGGACTGAAATTCGCTTCTGTTAATCCCCCGCCCCCTCCTTCCCAAAATATTTACACGGGAAGCCATAAAGCTTTGCATATTCACCTGGTCCTCTTTCCAGAAGGTCATTGGAGGCTCACGAGTTTGTACATCTAAATAAAATGATGCTGAGAAATTAGAATTGATTTCCGGTGCAAAACATGGGATTTTAAGCGTGTGAGCAGTAAGGAGCAAAAACTAAGTAAAGTCCACAATTTGTGATCTCAGTTTTTTTAAAAAATTGACGTCGACAGGAAGTTTTGACAGAAATTCGCTTTTTCGTATTTTCCGCCCCCTCTTCCCCTAATATTTACACGTGAAGTTATAGAGCTTTGCATATTCGCCTGATCTACGTTTACCAGCTTAGCTACATGACGTCAAAATTTCGGGATCAATTTTCAATTAATATGACGTCAAAAGCACTCCTGGATTATTGAAAGATATTTTATTGCAGTTGACTTAATGGTTTGCTTCAAAACCCGATTTTCAGATGCCTGAAAGAAAAAGATTTAGTGTCTACAATAAATTCGAACGAAAGAATTTTTTTTAAGGAATACGCGAGTTATCTTATATATACGTGCGTCATTAACTGATAACAATCTGGAAATAACTTGCCAGAGTCGACAAAATACCAGAGAAGTGAAAACAAACTAAAAGGGAACGGAAATGGTTAAGGACCGCAAACATGGAAACAGATTCTAAACGACGAACTTGCTAAACTTAATTGTAAGTTTTCTTATTGACAAATCATCGAGATCGTAATAGTGAATCTCCTTACTGTTTCCCATACAATCTCACGTTTTCAATTCAGATAATTTTGTATTCGATCAACTAAAAATCCCTTAATTTATATTTTTCCTCTATTTTCAACATTTCCCTGCTTGATATTGTAATGATATTGTATGGCAAAATTCTGACTTGAGATTTTAAGGGTTAAACATGCAATGAGTTAAAGATGAAAATAAACGAAGGCATACCTCACGACAAAGAACTAAGCAGAGAATTTCAACAAAAAATTAACAGAAATTGAGTAAGATCCCTAAAAAAGCTGTGACGGCGCCCAGACCACCTACGCAAAGCTTGGCTTACGTGTGATTTTACGCCGATAAGTAACCGCAGATCTTCACACGACTCGAAATAGAGGCGTGGACAAAAGTTCCCAGTAGGATAAGGGGGAGGGAGTCCTTTACTGGATCTTAAACTGGCATTTAAGTGCACCATAGTAAAGTGTGATTTGTCATAATCTCAATTAGCATAAATTAATATTTTTCCGGTACGTATCAGAGGACTGGAGGCAATTGGGAGGGGCACGGAGAGTTATGGGATCGTAGTTTGTAATTTGAAAGCGTTATCTACGGTCAGCCTTCGCTGTGTTAACTTTCGTTTTCGTTTAAATTTATTTAGTTTTTTTTTTCTGAAATATTGTCATTTTGACATGAGGTTTTACTAAAGCTGCATTCGCATACTTCCCCAAGTAACTATTATCTGCTTTTGTCCATCATGTTATTCTTAGGATATCCTTAAACCTCGAGGGTGGCACCACTGAGGTACACATTCCCCGTTTTCTCCATCAGCTGGTTTTTTAGGTGTTTTCGTGTCCAGCTTTGGTGCATTTAGTTTCTTTCAATCGTTATAAACTTCTGTAAGCATATTGGTGTTAAATGAACGGTACCGTGGCTTGGCTGGCCAACACACCCAGATATCAGCACTTTGCAATTTGTGTGCCCAGTTGAGTAGTGGCGGAAAAATAATTCTTCTTTCACAGCTGAGTCTGTCAGCGAACAAGGTAAGAGGCAGCCGTACAACATCGGGTGGGAGATGGGCGGTGTTCATGTCAAGTAGATCAATATTCCCCTCAACTCTTTAGACCTGGGCAATTATGCTGGGGAAAAGGCCTCTTCGTATCATGTGGCATTTGCCTGAACTTGTTTTTGTTGTTTGAAGATGACACTTGATGCTCCCTTGTGCCAAGCCCATGATAGAGACAGCAGAATATGCCTACTTCCGGTTGGAACAGGAACAAATGTCTAATCGTCGACGGATCTTTCAGGCTCACGGATACCAACCTTTCAGATATCGTTGCCGATGACTGTTTTAATGTAAAAAGAGAAGCTTAAAGATGGCGCCTCGGAATAAAAAGGAAAGACTTAATCAGATTTTTTTCAATGCAAAATTCGTGCGAAATTGGCCTGTACCTATCCACGCCCAAATTTTTAGGATTTCTATTTCTCTAACCTAACCAGGAAGTTTGCAATAAGGAATGGAAGGAAAAACGATGAAATTGGACGTTCACTTCATTTTTATCGAAAAGCTGAAACGATGAGACTTCCTAAATGCAAACAGGGAAGGGGTCGACTTCGTTCGTTAAGCTGGAATCACGAGCGAAATATTAATTTTGGAGCTTAGCGCAGGGCAGAGAGAACAAACATACCAGTGCTTTTCCGAAGAGGATGAAAAGAGAGTGATTCTGTTTATCATGAAAAAAGGAAGTCTAGTGTGAAGTCCGTGACCAAAGTTGCCGGTGTGTTTGAGCGTGTTGGGAAAGAGGTAGTACGACAGGACCCCCAAGTTCCAAAAACCTGAGTGACGCGAATCTTTTTCGGAGCTAGATATTGTATTTGCCGGTCCTTCTTGCCACGTGAATACGAACACACAGACGCACCAAGATAGTGCAATAATGGTTTTTGCCCCTCCCCCACATAAGGCATGTGGACATTTGTAACCGTCAACACCCCCCTTCCCTTCAAAATCTTATCTGTACCCTTGAAGGAGTAGAGACTGCAAGATCGGGATTGAAAGTGGCATTCGGATTTCTGAAAGTCGCAGCGCATCACTCATTATCGTATAGGCTTCAAAAAGACAACGGAAATTTAAGCAAACCTTTATTAGATCCTACGTTACTACAACAGTTCCGTTTCATCATGCTACATAATTGCCACTGATACCCACGTGATCTGCGTCTTTCTATGAAGATTGTGGCGAGTTCTAGCGTCTTTGAGTGTAATGCACGTGCAGACCACCATATTTCCTGTGGGTGATTACTAAAACTCTAAAAGATATTCTTGCGGTTATGCTTACTTCCGTTTGGAGATTGTGGTCCTGCAGGGAATTGCAAAAAAAGAAAAAAAAAAAGAAAAAAAAAAAAGAACAAACCGATTAAAACAAGGTTGTACATCACGGGTCGCACAACAGGTTCTGAGTAAGTTTAGCACGCAACAAAGTTTTTAAGCCGTCTGGAAAATTTCTCTTAAGCAAATTCACTAAGATAATACTAGACCAGCAGAGTTTGATACCGCAATATTTTTTCGCTGTTGCACAAATATGAATACGCCAGACCTTCCCATAAACCACTGCAGTTGCTAAATTGCCAGTCGACATAGTGGGGAAGCTTTCTTCGCCTGAGATAATCGCATTGTGGGCAATCTATCATGCTGTTATTGCTGATAATCGCGAGAGGTTTGCAGTTCGTTGGGCATACCACTACAGAATCAAAATTGCCATCTCAATCTACGTTGTGTTTTTTCAGGAAGAACAGCCTTTAGAGAGAGTCGAAAGACCGAGACTATTTCTTATAGCCAATGTAAGCCTTAGATTTCGAACACAATTGCAACCTTTTAACTGAAGAGAAATCTACTTTTCTAAGTGCATTTAGTTGAACGAAATGAATAACTACGTCGCCTGCGAAATGGCACGAAATTAATCGACATCAAAGACTCCTTCACGCGCCCTACTGTTCGTTTTCTTTGCTCCCTCAGCACATTGTGGGGCGGAAATTCCTCGATGCAGGTTTTCGTCGGGTTCTAAGATAAACTATTGAATCGTAATCACACCAAAAGCACCCACTGAGAGGGAAGGAGCTACCTACGAGTTGGGGAAGGTGACATCAGGGTCTTAAAAACGTAGAGAAAATTTGCGGCGATTGGTTACTGAATGATCAATTCAACTCAGCAATCTATGAGTTGCTCCAAAAATTCCATAAAAAAATCAACGCATGTGGAACATTTCTGCAAGTGAATTAGGTCGCCGGAGATATGACTGCCATAAATTGACTGATGATCATCTTTACAACTGGATAAATGCGCGGTGTGAAGAGGAAATACAAATAATGCGAGCCACAACGTGCCGCACTGCGTAACTCGTGACAAGGTTCTGTGCAGAGGAATTAGTTACACCCATTCTCTCAAAGCCTGGGTGGTCCCCATAGTTACGCCTACGCCTGCCTCACCCTAGTCTCCTTCTTACCCCCGGTTGTTTGAAGGGTGAATAACGCTGTGAACTGGATAAGTCTCTAACCGGTGGATAGTGTAGCAAGTTCCGTTAACACTTATCAGTTGGATAACGTTATCTGCCATTCCAACAACAAGGCCCTGTTCTTCTACCTTGCTAATACACTATTTAGATTTTTCTCTCGTGCTGCAGGCGATTTTGAACGTCGCAAAAAAAGACTAGCCGAAGCTCACTGAAATATTCGATTCTTCTTCTCCCTGCTGTGATTACATCACCGGAGCTTGCCCAACCATCTCCTCACTCTCCTCAATTGTGTTACAAATAAACTGTTACCCACCCGGTAGAGAAAGTTTGTCCTCCGCCACTTAGAATAACGAAAGGCGACTGAGCATTTTTCTGTTTCTCTATCAGAAGCGCTGCGGTGTTGAGTGGCGTGTCTCCAGAGTTCATCTTCTGAAGCGCCTGAAAACATGAACCGCAACAAGAAGCATTAGTGTTTCTGTCCAAAGATGAGAGTGTAAATTCTCATCAACGTTTCGCATATATTTCTTAAAAGACTGGTTCAGATAATTTGCTCAAGTATCACACGCGTCCAAGCTTCAAATATCTTAACGAGCCTGGAACTTAATCGGGGTCATTGGAAATTGTACATAAATGGAAGACTATTAACCTCGTAACCCCTAAGAGTGACTAGTATCTAATTTCTTCTTACAGTATCACCCCTGAATCAAACATTACAATCATGAGGAAAACGAAAATAATCAACGACTACAGAAGCTCTTGATTGTTGAACAAATTCTCCTTGTCAGCACCTTCGGAAATGTATAGAGAACAGTATGGAGAATATGCATACTGATGTTAGGGTGTAAAGGGTGAAATAACAGTTAGTTAGGGAAGATAAACATCAAAAAGCGAATAAGGACGAATCAAGTAAACATGATTAGTGATTTTACTATTGCGAACTCAATAGCCAACCTCTGCACCGTCGACCGTTCATTCCTCATAGTTTTAGCTCTGTGAATTTGACATTAAATCAAATAGTACCCTCTTTTTGATATTCTACTTTCTTCTCATCACTTGTCAGCTTGACATTGTATAGATATTATTGGGAGAAATTTCTTGTCGATCACCACTGGGAGCCAAAAGGTTTAGAGTGATTGAGAACAAAAAACACAAACTAATTGTACAAGGTAAATTTTCAAGGTGTACAATTTGAGACGTGGTTCTAACATTACATAGAGCGAAGAAATTAAGTTTAATCGCACAATTTTGGGGTGAAAACTAACTTTTCCTTAACTTACCATCTCATCCTGCTGTTTCTTCATCCTTTTCTCAGTCTTCATTTTCCCGGACGCTTTCCCGTGGAACTTGTGGGACATAAAACGGAAAGCCTAAAAGAACAAAGATAAGAAGAATCAGAACAACTTTCAAACGAACAACTGGGAGCTTTGGCAGTTAGAAGAGTCAACGGTTCCTACACACCACCACCACACCAGCAACAACAACAACAACAAAGACTGCAGCTACAACAACAAGCAGTAAAGACGTTGACCCTTTGATCCTCTAGAGTGACAAGCATCTAATTTCTCCTTACAACATCACTACTGAATCACACATTGAGGTCATGAGAACAAAGGAAACGATCATCAACTTCTGAAAAAAGCTCGGAAAAACGCGCTAAAGAACAAAGGGTTCAGAATAAATCTCACCTCTTTAGGTGTCAGAGGTCGGCCATTATCATCATAGTATTCCAGCTTTACGTCGGGTTTGTATTCTTGCTTATTCTTTGATGAACTACCACCATGTCTGGAGAAAGAAATGTATCGGTAAAAAGCCACTCGTGCGCTATCGACATACTTTTTATTTTATAGATACTGAGATTTACACTTTGAAGTACTATCGAGTACTATCGTTCGTGTCTCTGATTGGACAAACGATGTATTTTCACAGGCGTTCGCCGCCAATCTTTGAATTGAAATTTGAAAAAATCTCAGTTTGTATGAAATAAAAACATCATACCATGGAAAGTGTTTGAATGATTTTACTCACCAGTTGCGATGCATCAGAAAACTCACTCGTTTGCTGCGCTCGCTCGTTGGTATTTTTGATGCTTCGCAGCTCGTGAATAAAAATCGTTCGTGCGCACTTTCCATGGAATAATCACTATTTCTTATTACAAAATTCACACGATGCCAGTGGCGATGAATCTCTAAATTCTCACGGGTAACATTAGGGGAATAAAGAGAGAAGAGTGACGAGAATTCACCTGTCTCTATCGCGGTCTCGGTCTCGGTCTCGGTCGCGGTCTCTGTCAATATCCCTAAGAGAGAGTTTCTCCTTTACGTATTAGTATTCCATCAAAAGGTTTTCTATTTTTAACCCCGTATAGTGATTAGCATCTTATTTCTCCTTACATTGTCACCACTAAATCAAAGATGAAGGCCATGAGATTGCTCGACAAATTCTCCTTGTCAGTATTGTGGGATATACATGGGGAATAGTAAGGAGAATCTCCATACAGATCTTAGATGGCAAAACACCAGTGTAAGAAGAATATCAAGTAGGAGATATTGTTTGATTCAACACCACATTTCTCATGGCTTACATTGTAAGAAACGTAAGACAGAAATAATAAAAATGGTATTTTGCCAAAGTAGATTAAAAATAAAAACGTAACTAACGTAACAATTCAGAAAAATGATGCTAAGCCTTAGTAGAATTATATTCCATTACAACTACCTCAAGCTCGCCACATAAGACTGTAAAGGCGTAAAACAGGAAGAACTGTTTACCTTGAAGATCGACCTCCGCGTTCACGCTCCTCTTCGCTGCAACAAGCAGATCAATAAGAAAAAACGTCAATTACTTTTACTTCAATTAACAACATCAAAGAGCGCATCTCGACTGAATATGGTAAAATATAAACCAAACGCACCACAACGGCCGATCAGAGCTTAGAGAATTGTCACAAGCAGACAATAAAAACTCAAAGAAAAAACAAAGTACCTAACGCGCGGGAAAATGCGAGAGCATAAGTCCTGATTAGTTTGAGTTCTTACAACTGATTGGTTGAGAAACTAACGCGAGTTTTCTAGACCAATCATAGAGCGAGATAGAGAGATCCAAAGTAGTGATTAATTTAAGCTCTCAATTGAAAATATTGCAACAACAAGGCTGGAAACACAAAAAAAACGCATCTCCAACAACACCGTTCTAAACTAAAAGGCACTTTTGTTTAAAACGACATAAAACATCCTTATTGCTTCTAAACTTTGACAAATGCTGGACTTTTGTTCGACCCTTAAACCTTTTAAGAGTTATCAGTATCTAATTTCTCGTTACAGTAACACTGCTTAATCATTCATTAAATTGTTCAACAAATTCTCCTTGTCAGTACCAAAGGCAAAGTACAGAGAATAGTATGGAGAATATGGATACTGATGCTAGGGTGTAAAGGGCAAAGGATACATACAAACTTCTCTTCTTACCGCATTTTTTCTTCGTCCACAACACCAACAGAGGGGAGAAATGGCAAAGCTTTCCCTTCAATTTTTGCCTTCGAGTTTTGTTCCAGTAAACCTTAGCAAAATTAAGGAAGAGGAAATGGTAAAAACTCAACCAATTAAAATATAACAGCAAAATAAAACGTACAGCAAAAGGCATGTTATTTACCTTTCTTTGATGCAAGAAACAAAGCTGCGCCTACGCCTTTTCCAACCAAAGGTTCTGCGTCAAGAATGTTATTTTCCGTTTCCTATAGACAAAAGAAAAGTATAATTCTGTACGGCGCATTTCGAAGTTTCCGAATCAAAGTTAACTAAACAGCTAATCAAAGGAAAGGAAAATATCACTAGAAACTAATACTAAAACAACACGAAATGAAAAGAAGCAAACTGCTTAAACGCGGGAAAACGCGGGAAAACGCGGGAAAACGCGGGAAACTAAGTCGCGATTAGTTTTAGTTTCAATTCTGATTAGTTGAAAGGGTGGAGCGTGAGTTTTCAGGACCAATCATCATACATCGGCGATGTAAAGCAAAACTACAGAAATCCCGGATGACTTGAGAATTGTTTGAAAATTGCTGCACATATATACTGATAAATTTTAATTTGTCCGTAGCACATTCACCGGGTTGTAGTTTTAGTAGAGGACGAAGATATCCGAGAAAGGGCCACGGAGAAAGGACGAAAACTAAGGAATAACTCAACCCTCATGTAACATCCCGTTCCCGTTTCTCGAAATTCTTGGTAGTTACCCATCCCGAAAAAAAGCTCTCTTTAATTCCTTCCAAGCCCCAACACAAACATACTTGAAACACTGTTTATCGAAAACAGTTGAACTCGAACCGAGCGATCTGGAATCGAACAGACCGCTCTGCTCCTTTTATCAGTTACGACAAAGCTTTTCTTAAGGTTAATCATGACGCTGAAAATCCCCGAGGGCCCCCTGAAATTTAACAGCTCGAACATGCAACCATTTAAAAAGGCGGGAAATGTTATGTTCGGTGCGGTGCCACCAACGTCAACTGTGCTAAACGCTGGAAATCATTCCACTCATGAAAAGCGCGCGAAAAGACGAAGAACTTTCCGCACGGATTATACAGAAACCATAAACTAGTGGGAACTCTGAGAAACCAAACAAGAGGAAACAAATATATCTTGAAGACAACTTCAGCGAATTGCTCTTCTACAAACCTCTTCTCGTTCTTTTTTCCTCTTTTCTTCTTGTGTTTTCACCCATTCCCATCCTCCCTGCGGTTCAGCTTCTTCGTCTCTCTCGACATCCATTCGCCACTGCAAAGTAAAGAATCGTAAGCTCTTCTTCAATTAAACTCACGTTCTTTGAAGGAGACAACGCATGAGAAGAAACATTCACACGAATTTCTAAGCATTTCCCACCTCATTATCATCTTCCTCTTCCTCCTCCGCCTCTTCGCCAGGTGCACCTACAAAGGAATGAAACATTTTCACAATCCGTTTTAATCCACCCCGTACTTATCCAAAGTTTTTCGTTTTGGATTTATTTATCTCTTTTAAGTGTTTATCCACCTACGCAAACGAGCCTTAAGTGTTTATCTACCTTAGCAAACTAGCGTTTCTTTGAATTTAGAGTTTTTTTTTCTGCTTCACGCCAGATTATATTTTTAATAAGAATACAAATGCAGGACACAGTAAAGTAAAGAACGAAAATAAGACTACTTTTGTGTGACAATCTTCTAAAAAAAAACTGGTGGATACACTATGATAAGCTAAGATAACTCTGAATTCAAGGTATCATAGTTTACCTTGAATTTAGAGTTATCTTCCATTGAGTTTCGCAAGTAATCCGAGAATGGTTTGGTTTTGCTTTACTCCGCTCTGTGTTTGGGTTTGAAAACTCGCCCGCGTTTTCCCGTGCTTTTGTTAGTTTGGTTGTTTATACTCTAGTTCTCATTGGCTCTTCATGGTATCTTCCTTTCTTCTGATTGGCCACTGTGATCACTTTGGATTTGGTTAGACGACACTCGATCGAAATGCGCTCTAGGAAAACCACCGCAATCCCTGATTTCTTTCGACCCTCAATCGAAAGTTACTCTTACATCGTACAAAATGAGATAATATTTACTTACTCAAAGTGGGTATCTCCCCGAGTGTTCGACAGAACTCAGAAGTCGAGTTCAAAATGATGGAATCTGAAATCGAGAAACAAAATCTGAGAAATTCTTTTCCACTGCAAACTACTGTCCGAAGACATCTGAAACATGAAGCTCCTCGCAAAATGACCGTGTCCGCATTTGAGGAATTTGAACTCACCTTTATTGTCTATGTCTTCCTCTTTTTCTTTTTTAATCACAGTGGCTAGAGCCTCGACAACCTGGCACGAAAACAAGATCGGACTCCATTAAATATCAAACGATTCAACTGCGACACTCACAAACCGTGTTAATATAATTGGTAGAAGGGGTCTCATCTGATCTATGTACGGAACCTCGACAACCTGATGAGAATAAAAGATTACGTACCACCCGGTGTATAATAAATAATTCCATTTTGAAATTTATAAACCGTCCACATAGAATCAATGAGGGGAGGAAGGAGAGGGAGAGAGAAGGCGGTGCAAAGATTTCCCATCCCATAGGTTCCATCTGTGTATGCACCATCTTTAAGACTTTTTTCGACATTTTTCGCGGGACTTTTCCTTTCGGTTCATGATGACATTTTTAGTGCTTTTCTTCATGCGTAACCATAAATTTGGGCTGTGCTTCATTTGTACGTCATTCTGGGCGGAACGTATTTTAGATCCTTAAAGATTGCGGTTATTTTTTTACTGTGAACACTTTGTAATGTATGTTATACCCTGAATGTGTCCTATTCACAGTCAACGCTGGACGTTGGTTGTCCTGGAGAAACTCACCTTTTCTGCGCCGATCGTCGATTTCTTCTGTTTTAGTCGACGTGACCTTAAGTGAAGAAAGAAAATATTTTTAATTCAAGACCACTTTCCTTTAGATTAACTATGAAACCGAAAGTTCCCAGTAGGCCTACTAACAGTTCAGGAACTTGGCCATGCAAACAGTAAAAAGGCGGGAAAAATTATGTCAAGCGCGGTGCCATCAAGGTCAACGCTACAAAGCGCAGGAAATCGTGCCGCCCGTAAAAAGCGCGGGAAAAAAGAGGAACTCTCCGCACATATTGTACGACAAGTATCAGCAAGCTATGAATTTCTTTGTTATTCACACATGGGAATTTGTTGTTAAATCAAAATAACATCTTCTAACTGTTCTCTTGGTCTATTCTCATCTGCTGTTTGCTGGATACCGCGCTGAAACTACACGACGACGTTATAAGGAGTTAAATATTTGCATTTATACCTCTCTAATGCCAGTTGTAACTCTAACTGGGCCTCGTCATCTTCGACTATAGCACCATTGTCTGTATCAGCCATAGGAACTGCTACACGCAAAGAATAATAGAAAATGATTCATGCGGGAATGAATTAAGAGGGTAAGTTTCTCATAAAATTATGCTGCGTCAGTGGTGGGTAGTTTTTAAAGGAAGCTGGCCATCGTACAGAGTCTGTTACAGCTGACGTTTCGCGCTTTAGCCCCTAGTCAACTTCGTCATTCTTTCTGACAAAGTGCTGGCGCGTGAAACGCCAGCTCTAGAAACTCTTTACGGTGATCAATTTACAGTATCAACTAAGTTGTTCAAATGTTTTGAGGAAAACTCCAATGCGAAGTTTTCCTTAAGGTGATTCTCTGAAACTAGAACTTGCCTTAGATTTGCGATGACATTTCTCACGCCTTTGTAGCATTTCAAGGAAATGACAAAACGTTATAAACAGTGGGGGGGGGGGGGGAAGAGAGGGTGTCATCGTACTCGTTTACGAGAAAATCATGATGTTCATTACTGGCGATCCTACGACTGTAATAAAAAAGCCGTTTTGTCAACGTGCGCAGGGCACTCGTACAAAAGAATAACTGTAAGACCTTCCGCCAGGACGGGTTCGAATGTCCTATTCAATTTCTTGAAAACAAATGCTATAATCGTCTTGGCTGCGGCGAAATTTCAATGAAATGGTATAAGAGAAAATTTCCAACAGACCATCGTCTTCGGGCTCCAAAGGATCAAGTTCCATCATGTCGCCTGTTTCTTCTCTCTCCTCCATCTTAGGTGTATTCTTCAGTATGGACTTCACACTCCTGTTTGGAAGTTAGGAAAGAAAATGACCAAAAAAGTGGTTAGTTAAAAGCGCGGCAAAACTCGTAACCAATAAAAATTTGTCAAAAACTTTTCCCTCCATAAGTCCCTAGCTACGGCCTTTACGACCATAATATTAAGGTAAAATTTCGTATCTTCGACGCTAGAATAAATAAAAAACTAACTTAACGCCAAAATTTGAAAACGGTACCGTGATCCACGATCAATGTGTAAATCTGTTTGTCCTGGTAATGCCTCAAGGTCATCTGCCTATGACCCAAACAAATACACAAACACAGTTAACCAACAACATACTATGCATTCTAAAAAACAAAGTGGTAACCAAATTGACGGCAAAACCAGAGCCATCTTGTATTACAAATTACACTCAATTTTCTGAGGTTCAAGACGTACTTTCTCCTTTTAAGAAAAAGAAGAAACAAATTCCGACACCACAACCTTCAACTACATATTTGACGAAGTATTCAGGTGAATGTGAAAGTGAGCTTCGTAGTAATGAACACTACTCGAGCAGTAGTGAAAACAAGTCTTGAAAAAAATGTAGGCCTGTATGGGATTTAAACGAAAGAGCTTTGCGATACCAGTGCAGTGCTCGACCTGCTGAGCTTACAGTCATTGGTTCAAATCCCGTACAAGCCTGAATTTTTTGCTTAAACAGTGCTCATTACGGCGAAGATCTTTTTCATATTCACTTCTTTATACGCAGTTCATATATATGATTTTCATATATTCCCAGTCATTTGAAGTATTCTCATTTACCTTGAGTGTTTCTCTCTTTTTAATCTTTCTTCTCTTCTTTGGTTTCTTAAATTTGACCTTTCAAGTACAGATGGAGTCAATAAGTTAGAGAATGACAAGCTATTAGCTCAAAGACAAGTGGAAAGAAAGTTATGTAAACGACCTTCTACCATTTCTTCCTGGGTATAGTACTCTGCAACAGGTCGAGGCTGCGCCATTTCTAGCGACACCTGCGAACAAATTGAAACAAACAAAATTGAATTCTACATTCGTGGAAAACGTTAAAGCTATTTACAGCAACAATCATCAAGCAACATTACGCAGAAGATAGCATATAAAAGCATACTACTTGCAACATAGCTATAAGAATTATACTGATTCATAATCATTTAAGACTCGTTCAGTACATAAACAAGACCTTGACAAACTTTAACCCTCCAACTCCTTAAAGTTATTAACATGTCACTTCTCCCTAAAATATCCATACATTTTCCCTTAAGCAGGTAATGAGAAAACTCAAACTTATCAGGTGGAAGTTGTTATCATGATCTAACACCAAATTCTTGTAACTAATTTAAAAGTAATTGTGTAGCAGCTTGAGGGGAGAATTAACAGTCACATCTTGGGAGTTAAAGGGTTACAGGAACATGGAAGCAACTTCCAAGGTCTTTTCACAGCGTTATTTGAGTAAATAGCTGGTGAGATCATGTCGTACTAACAAGACACTTTAAAACAGACGTAACAAATTTTTCAAATTGAACTTGTATACCCACCATCTGGGCTTTAAGTTTTGCTTGTATCTGTTTTAATAAAAAAAAATATATTAATATATTTTGCTTTGTGACTTTCCATCATTTAGAAATGCAAGTAATATTCTACACACAAAATTTGCAGTTATGTAAAAATTGTTGGTAAAATTAATCAGAAAATGTACCTTTTTAACTTCATCTTCCTTAGTTGAGTCATAAGTTCCTCCTGAACCTGACAAAACAGTTTGTTTAAAACCTTTACTAAGAAATATATCACCATCTGTCAGAGCAAGTCTAAAAGGAAGAATCCCAAGCATTTGGGTATTGGAGAGAGTAAGGGATATTCACCCAGTCTCTTGTCATACGCCTAAATATCTTCTATTAAAACAATTTTCATTAAATGTCAAAGTAATCCAGGATTCTTTTGTTCCAGAAAACTTGCACCATTTTTTAGCCAATCAACTTGGTTGCCCACGTTTTCCCTATTGTCCATATCACCACAGACACATACATGAAAACGTCACATTCTTACCAAGGACAAACGATTTCTTTTCCTCTCCGTCAATTTCTTCATCATATTTCTCTAAAAGTCCATGCTGTTTGACCTTGAAAATCATGATGGCAAGGAAATGAAGATTAACAAACTCATTACACTATTCTTTAATGTACATGCAAATAAGCTCCCATTGATGCAAGTGCTCAGGGTGACAACTTCACAAAGCTCAGATGACACAACATCATAAACTTACCTTGCCATATTCATCAATTTCTGGCTCATCATACGGTTTGTAATCTGGTTTTCTTTTCCGAAGTTCAACATTTTTATCTGCCTAAGAGAGAAGAGAAAAGTTGGGTGAATTCCATCCAATTAATCTTTTAATGAATTTTTTTTCATTGTTTAAAATTAGCTGAAAGTCAACTATCATAAATTTAAATTATTATCTTTTTGTTGGCATTGCAGTGCATTTGGCAGGCTAAAATGAAGATTTAGGTGGGCTAAAATGTATTTCATTATACAGACCAGTTTGTCGTCATTTTTTTTTTTTCAGTTTCTATTTTCTTAATACCCTTCATAGTGCTGATGATTTATAGTAACACAGTTTATGTTCTTGGTTTTAAATATGTTGAGGCCCCTCTCACAACTCAATTGAACCCTTGCCTAACAGCTTAGCTACGATAACTCTGAGGCACACTCAAAACATATTGATACCCACGAACATAAACCCTATTGGATTATGATTTGTTGGTTGGCTTCAAAGTGATCTATTTGCTGAGATGAGTTTGATGTGAATCAATCACATTAAAAGGAACATACCTTTTCTCTGTCCACAATATTTACATTTACCAAAGTTTGCTCATCTTCATCAAGGACACCTGAAATGCACAAAATTAAAGTAGATCAAGATAAATACTCAGCAGTTTCAATAAGAGCAGGTTACTAGTGGTCAACTGTAAGACCTCCTCCTGCTGTCTGGTAGACCTCTCACTGTCATCTGTTAGACCTTCTACTGCTACCTGTAAGATCTCCTACTGCCATCTGTAAGACCTCCTTCCACTGTCTGCTTTCACTGCTGTCTGTCAAGCCTACCAGCAGGCTCTTATGTTTTGTCTTGCAGAACAGCTGGCTAGCGCACCATCAGCAGCCACTTATGGTAAAAGTTATTGAAACCCCTTGAATATTGTATAACTGCTGCATAACTAAACAAATTTCTTCTTCAAGTGCAGTGACTCATACACCAACAATCATCTGCAAACTGGCAAGTTTATGGTCACTTCTGTTATTTAGAAGGAAGTGTGTAAACAGATTATCTAACAGTATCTAACAATACATTATTCATTGAGAATAAACAAAGAACTGATTTTAGAGAGACTGTGGTCCTTTGTCAGTTGAGGGTATCACAGATAATGACAATGTAAATTGGCCTCAATAAAGAGTTTCTAAAGCTGGCATTTCAAGCATTAGATCATGACTCTGAGATTCTGGCTCAAGTAAACCTACAAAGAGAGAATCCAACACTCAGAAATAATCTAATATCAAGAATGGTCCACTTACCAGCATCTTTTAAGGTCATAATCACAGTAGAACCCTCCTGAAAAAAAGGTGAAGTTTAAGGTAAGTCCTGTGAAAGAAAATCCACTCTGAGATTTGTGACAATACTGATGTAATGATAATATTATCCACATGGGCACTTATTCAAAATTTTGGCTAAAAAGAGGGTTGCTTTATTGGAAGGAGGGCATCTATTTCAGTGGGTGGTGATTATTCTCTTATACTGGTAAAGCTTAAAGAGATAAAGCTTAACAAAGTGGCAATAACAAATGGTTTTTCCTTGTATCCCTATATGTAATTATATGAAACTGTGAGGTACAAAGGTAGGTGCTTATTCAAGGGGGGGCACTTGTTTGACATTTTCAAAGACAACAAAAGTTGCACAAGCCTTAGTGTAACTTGTAGTCTTTGAAAAATTACAAGTACTTATTTGCATGAGAAATCATGTTAATAATTATTGTTAATAATTTCAATGAAAAAAAGCAACACAGAAAGTCAAGATAGACAAAATTTTAACAGCGCACCAGCCATTTGTAATTTGCACTTGTGTTACAACTTCCCATTCATATTACAAGAAAAATGCACTTGTTTTCAGCCAATCAGCTGCAAGTAATTTTTTCATTTATATTATTACAAATTAAATATTTGGCTTGAACAAACCGTAAAATGTTCTTGTGAATGTTCAACTTTTATGCCTCTAAGGTCCTGGCTTGAGTATGTCTACAAAAAGAGAATGCCATACTCAGAAATTTCTGAAAAAAAAATGCTTGATTTATAAAATAGTGTAGTGGACACTTTAATTTTTTAATTTTTTTATCAATGGAATAACAAATCATTAGTATTCTATAACTTTTTTTGAAACAATTTTGAACAGAGAAAAGTTTTGAAAGTTTGTCAATAAAGAGAGGAAAATGGGAATCCATGATAATACCCTGTGTTCAACTCCTGAAAGTGATTAACATGTTCCTTCTCACTAATATCACTCTGTACTTTATCCTCCACTCAGGTAGTGCAAATACTCAAACTTATCAGGTAGAAGTTGTTACCTTGATCTAAAACCAAATTCTTGTAATTACACACAATTTTCAAGAAATTGTGTAGCAGCTAGAGGGGAGAATTAACAACCAGATCGTGGAAGTTGGACGGTTAAAAAAAATCAAATTTTCCATTTCTATAGAAACTTTGGGCAGAGACTGACTACATACTGGTTTCTTTGATTTTGACAGAGATCGAAATTCTTCCTCCATCAAATCACTTATCCCAAATTCTTCATCCATTTCTTCCAGCAATTGTGCCTGTTGAAAACCAAAATTTACACAGTCAAATACATTAAAAAGTTTGTGATTGCAATTTAGTAACAGGTCCTCTGTGAAATTCCAATATTTCATAGAATCATACTGCATCTATGTCCCTCGAAGCAACTTCATTTCTTGTAGCCTGCCAGCAGGTCTCCACTTTCAGCACTTCAGCACAATTGTTTTTTTTCCACAGGAAAGAACAAGGCCTTCAGCATTACAAGCCAGCTAGCACATATGATCAGATACCAGCTGCCCCCCCTCTCTCCCCCACTTCCCGTAAGTGGAAATATAGGTATTGCAACATTTACATTTACATTTAGTTACATTTCTTGAAGCCTAGAAGAAAATGCTATGTGTAAACTTTTTCACATGTTCACATACATGTAGCCCCTTGCAACATGAAATTGTTTTGTTGTCCAATACCACAGCATCATTTTTGAGTTATACAATGTTCTGTTATTTAAGTTACCTAAATTATAGTTAAGCCCATTTCAGAGAAGCATTGAACATAGCTTTATAAAGCAGTGATTGAGGGCATGGCTATGGAAAATTTCTTAATGGCTACACAGCAAACTGGGAAAAAATTTTTAACAAATTCTGGGCAAATTAAAAAAAACAATTGTATAATCACTGGAATAAAACTAACCCTTTTCTCAGCCAAAACCTTTTCATTCTCTTTTTTCCTACTCTTTAAAACCCATGACATGGCACTGTCATCATCATCATCACTGTCGGCAGTACCCAAGCTTTTCACTTTTCTATTCCAAACAGAAGAAAGAAGTAGTTTATAGAAGCAGTGCTTGAGAAGTATCTAAAAATCGTTCCTTATGACCTCTCCATTTAATAAAACTATTATTAACTAAAATCACATTTGACAATTATAGATAATCATTCATCCTAGAGTTGGGACCTTAACTTTGAGAGCCCATGCTATGGTTAATCCTTTTGAGTGATTTGCATCTGATTTCTCCTTAAAATATCACCCTTGAGTCAAACATTGAAGTCATGAGAAAAAAGGAAATGATTGCTAACTGAAGACACTCTTGATTGTAAAATAAATTCTCCTTGTAAGCACCTTGGGAAAGGTAGATAGAACATTATGGAGAATATGCATACTGATGCTAGGGTGTAAAACATTAAAGGAAGTGATACGGGAGTCCAGAATAAATCTACTTGGCAAGATATATTCATGACTTACCCTAGTTTTTTGTTAATTCTTCTCTTTTCCTTCATTTCTTCCAGTTTCCTTTTAAACTAAAGAAGTTCCATAATCTTAGTTTTCATCTGTTACTTATGTAAGTCTTATCAAATAAGCATTTTTGTCTTTCTCTTCCAGAAGTTATCAACATGTAATTTCCCGTCACAATTCCAATAAGTTATTTTGTAAACAGGTTGAGAGAACAGATGAGCTTATCAGCTTGAGGGGTGCTATTGTGATACAACACCAAATTCTCTAGTCTAATTTACATGAAATATATAGCAGTCAGTAGGGAGAATTATCAGATGGATCTTGGGAGTTAAATGTTAAATACTTTTCTGGGTTTCTAACAGCTAGTCAATTGCCTATGTGCAAAATCAACTACATTGGTTTTTTTTACTATCAATTTCTCCAGTAATTAAAATAAGTGGTATTGGTTTGAGAAAAAAAATTCAAGTAGTTCTGAAGAATTTCATGTTTTTTTTTTTTTTCAAGAAGTAACATGATCAAAAAAGCCTGAGGTCCTTTGTCATCACTGAAGACAGATTAAATTTTCTAATTGTCTTTAATTCGATTTGTAAATTAACTACTTCTTTATAAATGATTGTTAACATTCAGTTAATCAATAATGTTTCATAAATAATATGCTAAAAAATTATGTATAATTATGTTATGCTACAAAAAAATTCATGTGGAGCACACCTTTTCAGTTTCTTTCTGGTCAGCCATGTTGATTGCTGGCACATGAACATCCTCTTTCTTAGAAGTTGCATTTTCTGTCCAGAAAAATTATCGCAATAAGACAACTGTCACTCTTTTACCACTAAAATAAATGCTTGGGCTGAGGTAAAAGTTTTATGTCATTGCACAATAGTTCAAGACCTTCTATGCTTCCTGTTTTTGGCAATGCATTTCTTTATGCTTTAGTCGTGTTACATGTGTTGTGTTACATACATTAATAGGTAACACAGCAATGTACATAGCACTGTGACATTGATGCGTTCCAAGGGAGATGAGTTTGAGAGGGTTCAAATGTGCATTAAAAAATAGTCTTTTGGTGATGAGCAGTGTAGTTTGCAAACCAACAAGTGTTTAATGGTTACTGTTCCACGCCATCCTTACCCTCTTGTGTTCCAGATGAGTCAGTACCTTCAAGAGGCTTTAGTCCAAGTTTGATTCTCAGTTTACTAAAGGTAAAGCAATAGTAAATAATATAAATATTACGGAATTAAAATATAACGGATAAAAACAATGTTTATTGTAAAAAGGTTTGGATAAATTTCTTTTTACAAGCAAGCAATTTTTTATGTGGAAAAATGACTATAAGTAAACATGAAACTATAACTACAATGCACATACTTAGTCTCCTCAATGCTTAAAGAAATGTCTCCTCCCTCTTGCTTGGGCTGCGCGTCGCTGCCTGTGAGAGAATGTCAAGGCTTCAGTTCATTAGCAAGGGCAAACAACATATTCAGATTTATTTGGCATTCTAAACTTTTCTCTCTATTTTCAAAACAGTAACATACATATCCATCTTCATCAAACACATGCAAAAGTCATCGATGCCACTCACTTCGATCCTCGCGAGTCGATTCTTCTATGGCGTACTCATAGAGGTCATCATGCTCTTCTCTCTTGGACTTTTTCTTCTCAATTCTTTCTGTTTCTTCATCCGATCCATGAGCTCGCTTCTCTCGATGCCGTTCATCATGCCTTCTTTTATCTCTGTCCCCGTCCTTCTCGCGCTCCTTGTCTCTATCGCGGTGTTTTCGGTCTTTCTCTCTTCTTCTTTCGCGATCTCTGTCCTTATCCTTTTCCTTATGCTTTTTAGACGAACCCATTATGTCATAAGCAGACGTAAATGAAGTTATATGACTTTGGTTAATTTGTGATACGCTTTTCCTACGATCACAACTTGGCAGCCATGATGGACATTAGTAACCAGGCCTTAGAGTTAAGCAGCCTGGCCTTCAGCTGTGTTTCCCAGGACTGGATGGCCAACCCAAACGGAAAGGCTTTCGTTGCGTTTGTGACAATGTTTTTCAGTTTTTAAAAACTGAAGAGGGAAGATAAAAAAAGGGTTTGAGAAAATTCGAAAATATTCCCTTTGCGCTTTTCCAAACTATTATGCCATGTATGGTGTATGCTTCAGACTATAGGTAGACCCTTTTTTAAGCACAGTTCGTTGTCCGAGCAAATAGAGATCCACTAAAAAAAAAATAACTACAGGCGTCGCAAATTGCACTGAGAAAGAGGTCCGAGGGATCGCGAGCGGTGTGAGCGGTGTACGAAGATTTCTAACCCCCAGACCCTCACGCAGCTTGTTCCAGACCTCAAACGGTAACTGTTTTTAACATGGCCGCCAACCAGCAGAGGGGCATTTTGTTGCGCATGTCCGGTAAATTTTAGTTTGATACGAGAAACCGCTGGTATGCGCCTGCGTCGGTTTCCTTTTCGAGAATCACGAAAGAAAAGAAGCAGTAAAATACGTCGGAAAAAACAATGGTTCGAGTATTTGAGACAACCTTTCTTCTCATTTTTTCTTCTGTAACGTAGATGGAAGCGGCAAATCCTTGAAATTATTGTGTGATGTGTGGAAGGAAGTTATTTTCAGAATGCAAAAGATTGTTCGAGTCTTGTCTCGTGATTGTCTGGGCGATCGATGAAGATGATGTTATTTTTGAAGGATGCAAGTGGCCTGTCGAAGAGTACAAAAGAATTGGATAGTATACTTTTATCGTGTCATTGCTATCTCAAGTTATCGGTGATCATTTGAAGTACTCGCCTTTCTGTAAGCGTTTTTTAGAGCTTCAACTGTACTGCTAGTGCAGTGTACCTCCAATTTTGGCAAAAATGTAAAGTTTACAGAGGTTTGTGTTTTGTTTCAAAAGTTTTTTTTTGACATGAATCACAACCGGCAGGGCCGATTACCAAAATAAAAAAGGTCAATGTCGAGTAAAGAAAAGTAAGACAATGCTAATGCTAGAGATATGGTAGCTCCATCTGGTTAGAAATGGAGGAATAATTATAGATTTTATCAGAGTAAGATAAAGTCTTTTCAATCATTAGTCTCGGAAATATCATCAGATATGATTGATGATGTGGGGAAATTGTGAAAGAAAACAAGTACTACTTTGGGCTTCCAGTTGTAAGATGAATAGTTAAATAAATCAATTATTACCCAGTGAAAATCACTATCATTTATCATTTCAACTGCACAAAAAATCATATACACTCTTTGCAACCTTATTCTCCAACCTATTAAATTACAAGAGTTGTGTGACAATTTGATGGTCTGAAGACTCTTACACATGCTAAACAACAAAGAACCAGTAAGGCTGATATTTAACAGTGAGGGTAAAAAAAAAAAAAAAGCCTTTTCTTTTCAGGAATAAAACTTAGTGAGGTCAGATTAAACTAATGTGAAGAGGTTTGTTGATCTCTTTATGAAAATTGATGCTTTACATCTATCAGATTTTAGAGAAATGAGACCTAAGTCAAAAGGGGACTTTGATATTGCATATTCTGCAGTAATGGGCATCAGCTTGGATGCCTATTTGCAGAAATTAATAGTTTTCAAGCCAGGGGTTTGGCTGTGCTAATTTTAAGGCAGAAAATCATAAATCAGTCGCTTAAGAAATTTTTAGCTCTGCCTGGAAGCTCAAACACTGTTATGGAACAGGACAATATTTCACCTGATCACTCCTCATATTGTTTTCCCATGAAATTTGGACAAAACTTTCAAAAAACTTTATTGGTAATTTTATAGTTGCAAAAAAAGGTATAGACACAAGTTGCATATAGCATAAGCTAGTTGAGGCAAGTTGTGTGGAGAGAACAAAAGATTGATAATTTATACCAGTAGTAAGCTTCTGGTACTAATGACATTCTCTTGAATGCCAGCTTGCCACAGCAAATGTCACACCTATCCTTTCTGTCAATAGTACTGACCATATGTAGTGGGGTCACTTCACATCTCCCTAAACAGCAGAGAACACAATAGTTAATTCCAATCATCAGTCTCAATTAAGAAATAAAAATTGAAGGATCAAGACTTATCTGGCAAAGAGAAATACAAGTCAAACTGGTTTGAAGACATTTTAACCCGAAATTCGTTTTCAAATATGACAGAAATACTGTAGTTCACATTCTAAAGAAAGAGAGTTCCAGCCCCTTGAGTAATTATTCATTTATTGTATCGCTCACCTCATGTTTTAAGAACCAGAGAAAGTAAGATAATTTTAATCTGCGAGTTTTATAGTACACTTCGACTCAAAATTCATTTCGTATGGCAGAAGTATTCTACTGAAATAAACAAGACAGAATGAAGCTGACGCCATCCGTTTCGAATAACACATGAACATGAAGAAAACGGCACCAGTTTAAACTCATGAGACAAAGCCCACGGATTTTTTTGAGGTAAATGAACTGGTTAGACCGAAGGCTAAATAAATAAACAATGAACTGACAGTGGTGAGAGATTTGGGGGCCATGTGATAAAACAAGTTCTACCGAAGTTTATCCTCTAGTTAGCCCTTCAAGCCCAAAAGGGCAATCAGAAAAATTCTCACCAAAACACAGCAAAAAAATTAGATAAAACCGCAGATGATCGAGGCAAGACTATAAACGTTGTTAAGACGCATGCCTACGTACCAAGTACAACAGACTTGGAGAGCAAAATGGCCAAAGACAGTTGTGAGCCATGACTTTGAAAATCCACCTCAACCTCCCAAAAACGAATTCGCCGAAGGTTATAGAAAGAGCAACTCAATCCTGAAGCTGGAACATTTTTTTAAGCCTTGTGTCCAATGGGACAACAAAGAGAAAGAAGATAAGATGTTATTTGAAGTGATTTGAAGCTTGGGGGCCACCTCGAACTTAACGTAATTTTATTTCAAAGTTGAAGTAAAATAAGATCAAATTGTAAACTACCTTCTATTATCGTAACGAATATCTCACGATCGCCTCCACACATCACTTCGTGATTTATAGAAGTAAGACATCAACATCTTAAGACTAACCTTCAAGGTTTGTAGTCTCATGTGCACATCTTGATCGTCAGCAAATCAAATCTCAAACTTCAAGTTTTCGACTTTTTTTCGCGTTTTGTTCGCACTTTGATCATCAAAATATCCTCATCCGAAGAGCCAGCAAACTCCACAAGTATCCACAGAGTTAGAAATGGTAGTAAACTTGTCATACTCTTCCATCCCTCTCCAAAAAATATCACAGAAAGGTGTCGATCGCTCAGTTGAAAACCCGCAAAAGCGCGCTGAAAATATCAAAATGGCGCCGAACGCGCCGAACAAATTTTCTTGGCGCATGCGCAACAAAATGCCCCTCTGCTGGCCGCCAGGAAACAAAGTGCTCAACACGAGCCGAGGTAAGATCATCTTTTATTCTAATTAATCGATATCCTTATTCGATTTGAGAGCTCCTTGAGATCAATGGCCTGATAACAAAGGATGCAAAAAATTCAGCTGAAGTGATATTTAAAGTTTGGTTGCATCTTCACGCTAAAGCTTGAAATTTTCAAGAAAAAGCTGAGCACAGATCTTTGCAGATTTACTGGCCAACACGTCATTACAGACATAATCGGTTTCTACATAATCTGTATTCCATTTGTGTCCTTATCTTACAGTGTCAGTATTGTTGCTCGAGACCTAATAACGAGTACGTGGGTTTCGCCGAAAGTGTCTTCTCCTTTTTCAAGTTCATTCATATAAAAATTCCATGTACGAAAAAAGAGATTAGAGTCCAAACTCCGTAGAAAATATGCATTGAACTTGTTAAATGAGCCACAAAATTAGGCTAAAACAAAACCTCCGAAACTTCTTAAAATTCCAAAGGAATAACAAATTTACTTGAACGAAAGCTCAAAAACAACAAACTAAAACTCCGCGAAAACAAACTAAAGTACGCGAAAAATGTCCACGTCAGTTTTCCAGTGTCAAGGTTAGAGTTCTTTGTCGTGATTGACTAAAAATTCCACGGACTGTGAAATCACGCGCGCCGCATGTGAATACAAAAAGAATACAAAGGGAGTAGAGGAAGCGAAAAAATGTTACTTGAAATTTAAAAGCGAAAGAGATTTTCTGCCAGTCAGTTTTTTTTAGCTCCTTCCTTTCTCCATCCAATCAATCTCAGTTAAAGAAACTGATCTCTAGTTATGTACTGCTGCAATTATGTTTTTAAAGTTCAAGTTCAAGCCTTTTTTATGGAATTTTTTTGCGTGTTTTTTTTTGTTGCCGCAACGTGTTTCATTTATGAGAAAAGTTTTAGTAGTGTAGTTGATACTGTCCTGAATAAATTTCAGTATTTGAGCAACTGCTTACCTACCCTTCCCCAACCCAACATTGACCCTAGCTTGTTATCAGTTGACTGTTGTTGGGTTAGGGGAGGGGTAGGTGCGCAGTTGCTCAAATACTGACACTGATACGTCCTCGGAAACGATACCTTTTAGATCACTTTATGACTGCTGTTTCAATAGTCCATTTTACAGACGCGTGCTTGGTTGCCAAGCCTTTGAACAGGAGTGAGGCTAAAGGTGACCTTGTTATGATACAAACCGTACTGTTTTTCAAATGTAAATTAGTTTGTTATCCAGTGCTGGCTAGATATTGGTCTCTATCATTAAAAGGTCACCTTCAGCCTCACTTCAAATAAAAGGCTTGGCAACTAAGTACACAACTCCAAAATGGCCTATTCACGGTTTTCTTCTCGCGCCAGGCTCTACTTCTAGATCTTAAGTTTGGGATGCCGTGTCGTGAGCTTTTTGATTGAACGACATAAAGGAAAAGATCCTTTACAAATTGAATTTACTGTTGTCTGAAAAATGTTCTGCGAGAAGATATGTTTTACGCGTCGAACGGCGCCAGACTCCATTTCCACTGTGATAAGAGAGGGAGCGTTAAATTGTACAGAGAAACTAGAAATTTGCCTTTTTACATTTTAGCAGGTTATAATCTCTTGATTTTGGTTTGTAAGACCTCTTCGCGCACGCGGTTTTCCAATGAAGAAAGGGAAAGAATCTTAAGCAATTTTAGAACACTAGCCAACCTGAATGATGTTTACCCCGATACAGCAGACAGCAGACATGTTTATTTTGAAGATCGAAAACTTCTGTCAAATAAAAAAGCTATGATTGTGAAACTGAGCAGAAATGTAAACGTTGCATTAAAATGATTGCATTATTGAAATTATTTCCTTTTGTCTTTCTCTAAATCAAACTTTCAATTGAGCAATCAAAAGTTTGCGATTTCTTTTTCCCATAAATTGTTTTCAGGTACTGTTTGTTTTTTTCCGCATAGTGAATTTAAGGGAGGTCTATAAACAAAATTTTCGCGTGATGTGAAAATTGATCCGGGCATAAAGGCCAAAAAGATTGGAGAAGAAAGAAAGAGAACGGATAATGTAGAAAAAGATTTGACCGTATGAAAGAAGAAAACATAAGCTGAATGTAGAAGCTGTTGGCAGTTTTTTCACACCTTCACATCTTAACTGGCGTGCGCAAATTAATCATCACCTACACTTTTAATAATCAAGTTAATGGTTTGTTGAATTGGATTGTTTTAGGCATGTTTTTGTTGACATTTTAGGACAGTTAATTAACTTGGCCGTCAGAGGAGAGATTAGATAGCTTAACTTACGCATTTCTTATCTAAATTCTTCGCTAAGCATTGAGCAACTACTGCATGCGAGGTCAATACGTGTTTAAACATTGAAGTAACTTGGACATTTCAGGTTTCCCGTTGTTTTTAATCTCATATACGTTGTGCGGATTTCAAGGCCCGGATACCACGTCGCCCGAACGCAAGTTTTGGTTCTTAAATGATCATTTTTTGAGAGGGATTTATTTTGGAAATGCTGCCAAACCAAACAGAGAAGAAAGAGCAGTTGTCAGTTCTAAAGAGCGGACGCAATTGAGCAAGTCTTGGAGCGTAAGAAGATAAAAAGACAACTCACTTTAGGACTCTTCTGAACGGCAGTCTTAAAGTGATCTTCACTGCCTGTTAAGGACAAGTTGAGTAAACATGACATTGAGCCCAAGTCCTACTAGTTTTATTCTTGACACCACAAGACGAGAGGCGTTAAGAAAGGAAACAAGCAATGTGCCGATTCGAACGTCACTGTCACAGTCGATGGGAGAGTATATCTCGATGACAAAAACTCATCCCGTCGATGCTTTATATTTCGACGGGAAAACGATATCAAAAAGTTTTACAATAATTCCTTCTTCATCTATTTATCATGAGTCAAAGATTCAGGACTCTGCAAAGCAACATCGTGAAGGTAAGAATTTGTCATTGTATTGTGTGTGCAGTCCGTGTGTCGAACAATCTTTACAGTACAGTTATTAAAGATTTGTTTACTCTGGGAAATAGGATTCTGTACGTCAATCATCTTGTTGAAAGACCTCATTTACGGAAAGTTAAGTCAGCAACGATTTTCATCTAAAAATGATGCTATAATTATCTTCTTTCCGGGAATTTCTTTCAGATTTCTTCATTCGACATCCTAAGTCCATTAGCTGAAGAATTCACATTCGACAAATTGATGAAACTTCGACGCGAAAACTCCACTGTTTTGAAGTAGACAAATATCAATTGGCCGGAAGTAGAGTGGAATTTGTAACCTCTTAAGAGAAAAAGGAAATTTTTGGAAATTCGATTAGACAGATTTAGCTTTGAAATGGCGAAAAATTACTTTTCTGTCAAACGTAACCATCTGTTTTTGAGATTATCCGATGATTAAGACAAATTTAAGTCCTGATTGGGCGACGTTATGTCAATGCTTTTAACAGATGACTGTTCTTGTTAGTATTATTTTATTTTTCATTATTTTGTGGCAAAACTCTGTAAAAGAGATAATCTGAGCGTTTTCTATTTTATTTTACCCCTTTACGCCCTAACATCAATATCTATATTCTCCATACCCCTCTCTGTATATTTCCTTTGATACTGACAAGGAGAATTGATTAAAAAATCAAAGTTTGTTAGGGTTACGATCATTTTCCTATATTCTTCTATCTTCCTCAGGTGTGCCTGATGAAATAATAGCCGGAAGCGTGGCAGGTGGATTAACAGTTCTGATCTTAATTGGTATACTTTTGTTGGCGGTAATTTTAAAACGGTGAGCAATAATTATTTTATTATTGTTTTACGCCAGGTTATTCTTCTTCCTCTTTATCACGGGGTCAGCGAGTTCCCCCTGTTTCAGTCCCTCTTCCGACTGGGCTGGGGCTGTAGGAACCCCTGATTCCGAGGATTCTACTTTCACTACTGCTTTCATCGTATTACTGTTTGATATTGAGACTTTCCACCGCATATTCAGTGACTGAGGGATTACCCAGGGAGTAGATTCTCCGGCGATCTTTTCCCAAGGAAGATCAAAAAAGACCTTACGCCGGTCCAAGGGTGATATAGGCGCGACGATGAATATCTTCATCTCAGTTACCCCGGATACCCGTTGTTCTTTGACATGCTTCCACGGTCATCTACTCCATGCTGTCGTAATTTCACCTCCTCATCCTTTTACTAAACTACGAGGATTCTCACGTTTCCGGCAAAGTCTGTGGCGCGCTTTTAAAATCAAAAGAAGAAAAAAAAAAACTGAAAAAAAATTGATGTCAGCTTGACGCGCGGGACCATAAGGGTGACGCCTAGTCTTGTACCCATACCTTCCACGGCCAGGCGGAAAGTTCTGGGTTCGAGATCAAGTGACGCTTGCTTTGAATGCGCCTCACTCCCATAGTTCCGCGCAGCTCACCAACGTCTTGTTTTGGTTAATTTTGTTTTACTTACGCGATGGACTTCGCTGAAAAGGAGGTCTACCCCCTTTCCCGAAATAATTCATTTTCCAAACTGACCATCTATTGTTGACTTCTGCTTTCAGTCGAAAAACAGGCGGATCAATCGTTGCCCAAAGTAACACAGAAGCCTCCTTCGACAATCTTGGATTCAATAGCGGCCGAAAAATTTCCGAGTACATGGATCTGAGCGAACTGGAATCGGTCAGAGTCAAAGTCACCAACACTGTGAAGAGAAAAATGTCCGCTTTCACTAAGGAAAATCAGAAAACTAATCGGGTGTCCTGTGGTCGGTTGGACCTGGTTGAGGTCCCTGTGAACTCGCACATTGATGACGATATACTTTTGACGGCTTGGGTGTAGCAGAGCTTATAGGTTGTAGAAAAATAAATTTTCAATATAAGGAGTCTTAAGCACAAAATTGCTTCGCTAGCTTTCCGAGAGCTAAGGTACATAATAATCATAACGGTTTCTGTTTTCCAGGTTCTGTAATTTAAAGCTAAAATAAAAGGTGGACAGCCTGTGTGTCATTTGCGCGCTGCTAAGCTTATCTATTTTAGTCCGCGCAACAGGCCTCTCTTTTCTTTTTGCGTTGAGTCGCGTGGACGCGGGCGCGAGGCAAGCGCGAAGGCCGGTTTACGCGCGAGAGAAGGAGCGCAGTAAAATTTTTTTTCGCGCGTGACTCACTCCTCGCACTCATATCGCGCTCGCCTGATAAAGCAAAGGAAGGCTTTGTTTTGCTTGCTGCGAAAAATGGACTAGAAAAAATACGAAAATTTAGATCAGAGGTAAGAATTCACATAATTGCGGATGTAAAATATCAAGGAAAAAAGCTCTTCTTGGTTTTCCTTTGGAAACAAACAAATTGCCACAAAAAGTGAATTTCACCTCTTATTTCATTTTATTTCATTTAATTTCATTTAATCAATGAAAATCTTGGTATGAAAGCTTGTTTCAAAATAAATAGGTTATAGAGTTTAACACTAATCTTTTTTGCAAATCTTCTTTAGGTTTCTCAAACAATTAAGCAGTCTTCTTGTTTGAAAAACTAGCCAAAAATTTCTCTGCCTTTTAACAGTACAATCATTAGAATTAACTTAAAATTTATAACTCTCAGACAGTGCCATATGTGTACATTTTGAAAATGAATTCAAATCTGACCGTAAGTTACATCTAAAACATTGACTGGCACTAAGCTTTATCCATAAGAAATTTCCTGTTTTCTAAAGTTGAATAAAATTTCACATTACAAACTTGAATGAATGGGATTGTTTGAGAACTGGTGACTGGCCAGCTGTTACCTTGAAAACCGAGACCAGATCACTGAATGGTCCCAAAATCCCTAATGTTGAAAACTAGCACTTAGTATCTCTCCAACAAATTTAATATGGAAGAACTCTTCCACATTCTGGTTTAAGATACATTTACACATTTACCATATGTAGCACTAACAGCCTACAATCTTACAGACTTACAAGGAAGCACACTTTGCTTTAGAAATCCTCATCTACAGATCTAGCTTTCTTTGGTTTGGTAAGTTTCTGCAACATCTCATCTCCTACACTTGATGTAAACCTCTGCACTACACTATCAAGTCCACTGGACATGGCCAGATCATAAGCTGTCTGTCCAGCATCATTTGCAACATTGGTTCGGGCACCCAGTCCTAACAGAGTGTCAATACACTTGAGTCCATTGGCACCTAGATGCACAGCTTCGTGCAGGGCTGTGTTCCCTTTGGTAATGCCCTTGACATTGATTTTAGCACCAGCATTCACTAGTGGTGGAATACTTTCAGCATGCTTATTGATAGTTGCAAGGATTAATGCAGGAATGCCATCAGAGGATTCACATTCTGGATTTGCCCCCTCGTCAAGAAGTCTTTGCACCTCCTCATCTCTCCCTTCACCCCTTGCCCCAATCTCTTTCAGTAACAACTTGTCCTGCTCACTGAGTTTAATCTTAGTATTTTCTTTCCCCTTCCGTTTTTGCTTCTTTCCCTTAGCGGTAGTTCTCAAACCATTTTGAGTCTGTTTTCTGCTCCTTCTCAAATCCTCCTTACTCCCAGACTCTGACCCATACAGATTCAATGCTCTCAAGCTTGAAGACAGAGCTTTGGATTTCTCCTTCCACAACTCTTTACCATCTCTTCTGGCAAAGGTCACTGTTAAAGTGACCTCCTCTCCATTGAGATCTTCATGAATTGTTGCAGTAATAATCTTTCCCAACCGTGGTTCACTGATGGTGGCTCGGAAATCTGGATTATTCTGCACATGTGTGCGGATGTGCGAACACACATGGTCCATCTGTTGCCGCCAGAATCCTTTTCCAGGACTTACAGCAGCAAGAGCTGGTCGTCGGTCTCTTGAAGCATCAAGCCGACTTCGTTCCAGAGCTTCTGACTCCATTTGTGATTGAATACTGGTTGCTGATTTATAGAAGAGACCAACTGTGGAAGTTGCTGAAAAGAAAAGAAAAATTACAACTAGCTATACATGTTATAATTCATTTATAGAATGAGCTGAATTAAATGTACGCACAGATTTTGATTGGTTCTTGCTTATGATCTACTGGAGGACAGATGCATTTATAATGTTACCATTAACAATTTTTTGCTTCTTCATTGTATAAGATACCATAGTTTATCTGTTATAAGGTGCACGGTTTTCTCAAGAAGATTCTGTCTTCAGTTGGAAAGTTAGTGCTGAAATCAGGGTGCATCTTATAGCCAAGTATTTTTGCACAACAAAGTCCTAAGATCACAATTTTAGCAGAACTTGCAGTTTAAAAGGCAAGAAAAGGACACTAATTGTTGAGAGAAAAAGGAGAAAAAGCAGAGCTTTTTGGTCTGAGGTGTAGCAAAGATTGCGTCAAATTTAATCCTTTATTCCTTTGAATTAAAAAGGAATACTGCATTTAGAACACTAATCAACTTCTATAGAAAAGCAAACAAATGAAATTTGCATAGAGGATAATTGTTCTCAGTTCCATCACATCCTTTTGTTAACTCTCAACCTTTTGGTGCGTCTTGTAACTGAGTATTTTCACATAGTTTTCAGTTTGGGAACTTGGCTTGACTAAATTGCTAAGTTTAGGGTGTGTCTTATAACCCAAGTGCACCTTATAGTCACAGAAGTCTAAATGTAATTAGAACATTAGTGATACACTAGGCTGCACCACTCAAGCTGCTTTTTTGTCCTCAAGTTACCTTTGACATCATCTGTGATCTATTACTAAACAGATGCACAGCAACAAAGAATCTTTTTTTAACATTGATAACAATTTTTTAGTTATAGCCACCCTCCTATAATTTTTGTTGTCACCAACAGTATCATCTATTCTTTCCCCCCATGAACCCCAAGAGTGACTAACATCTAATTTCTCTTTACAATATCACCCCTGAATCACACATTAAGGTCAGGAGAGTAAAGAAAGTGATCACCAACTTAAGACTCTCTTGATTATTAAACTAATTCTCCTTGTCAGCAACTAAGGAAATGTATAGAGAACAGTATGGAGAATATGCATACTAATGTTAAGGTAGAAAGAGTTGAGCACCTTGTTTAGTAGACATGGTGGCCCAATGGTTAGTGCGCTGGCTTCAACGTTAAGAGGTCATTTAACCCTTAAACTGCCAAGATCTGATTGTTAATGCTCCCTTCAGCTGCTACACATTTCCTTATAAATTAGTTGCAAGAATTTGGTGTTCGATCAAGATAACAACTTCTCCCTGATAAGTATGAGTATTCTCATTAACTGTTTGCTAAATAATGCATGGATATTGTAGAAGAAGTTACATTTCAATCACTTCTGGGAGTTAAGGGGTTAACTTTCCTTGTCTCTCTTAACTCAGGAGTATAACTGGGTACCAGTGAACCTACAGAAATATTAGCAAGAGCATCTTATTTCAGAAGAAAAATTGTGCTTACCTTTATCTGCTTTTTCTGCTGGAGTTGAAGGGATAGAAACTGGCAACCAAGTTGCATTTTCTGACCTCCCTACTGTTTCACGAATGCTACGCTTTTCAACAACAGTGCCAATAACATTTCCTGGACTCTGACGCGAAACTCTTGGAGGTGGTTCAATACCACATCCACAGGTATTACAAAACCTTGCGAATGCACTATTGGAAGCCTGACATTGAGAACAGATTAGAGGACTTTGGTAAGGCTGTGGCTTTGATCCACACCAATCACAGAAACGAGCATCACTGCTATTCACGCGAGAACACTTGGAGCAAGACATGAGGCTACTAACAGAGTCCTTTGGCATTGGAGGAGCACTTGTGCCTGTAAATATTTGTTTAGCATTGTATGGAAGTTTTGCTTCACAGGTGACACAAACTGTCATGTCCGGTGGATTTCCTGTACCACATACAGCACACATTAACTTGTGTGCCAATTTCTTGGTGGCCTGTGGTTGACGCTGTGGTGAAATAGGTGCTTCACAGATGATGCAATTGGGTGTGTTCAGTGGTACCATTGAGTTACAGGAGACACACATACCAAGCTGTCCACCCTCAGGAGGGGGAAGCCTTGAAGATGGTAATGGCAGAATGGGGGATCCACATTCAGAACAGAACCTTGCATATGGGTCTGATGGTCTGGGTGCCATACAGTAGATACATTTTAAAAAATCAGTCTGTTGTTGAATCTTACTTGCATGAATTCTGTTCTGTGGTCCTCGTCTCTCCTTTAATTCACCATCAACTTCTGTAAGAGATTGATCTGGGGTACCTAATGTTGCTTGATTTGAACCAAACCTTGAAGCTGTGAATCTTGCTTCACTCCTGGGTTTTCTGTAATCTGACCCTCTGACATTTTCTAAGTCATCTGGAGTTGATGTAAGAAATCGCTTTGATTTACCCTCAGTCCCCCATGCTTCAGACGTCTTCAATTTGGATCCTCTTCCGGCGTTCTCAAGAATTTGACCGAACAAAGTTCCCGACGAATCCCTTAAATTTCCAGTCGACGAAGAAATGCTTTGCTGAAGCTCAGAGACATTGTCTTCACCATCTAAACCTTCTCTTTCTTCTGGTTCTTCAACTATAAATGTCTTGGTTACAATGGAACTTTCTCTCGTGCCATCACTCGAGGTTGCCAGCGCTTTTACGATCCGCTTTCCTGGACCCAAAACAAAAGGTCTGTTGTATTTATAGGTGCATTTGATGCCAATTTGTTTAAATGGCTCCGGTTTCATTCCGTTTATAGTATAATATATCAGAGTATCTGGTGTCTCTGAACGAAGCTCGATGGGAGTATGAGTGTCTATGATGTTTTTTCTTCCTCCCATTGGAAGCCTTAACGGCATAATACTGGGAACTCTGATCATTCCAGCTGTCATTTTTCCAAAGTTTTTTGACGCCGGTCAACCTATTCTTCTATCGGTCTCCTTCTTGATTTGGTACCAGATAAGACTACACGTCCCACTTAAACTTAGCTGCGAAATCTAGACCAGATTTTTTTCTTGAGAGATTTTAAAGCACCTACAATTCAAAGCGTCCAAATAGAACCGTTTGCCCTTTTAGCCGCCATTTTCAAGCTATCCCACAATACTCATCGCGATGGGCAGACTAACAAAGTCTCGTTTCTATAGTAACAAAGATCACTGATCATGCGGCCATGTTGAAGTTGTAGGTTAAAACTTGTTTACAAAGTTTGTTCATCGAAGGATAAACAACCCCGATGTACACTTGAAGTGGTGAGAAAAAGATTATCTGACAAGGGCTAAGTCTGAAGAAGCGTCGAGAGTGGATGAAAGGCTTGTAGCACTCAAAATTATGTTTTGATTAACAGCATCTCTAAAGCCACTTTTCTTCGTCAAAGTTGACAGAGCGAAATTCAGCAAAAATGTCTTCTTCTACCAGAAATAGTAACAGTCCAGCCATTGATAAGGCGTGGTTTCACGATACAAAGACTAGCTGCGAGAAACAAGCGCGTTATTTTGTACATATTCGCAAACTTCAAGATGAGTTGATCAACCGCGAACAACACAATTTGATCAACGCGATGGAACGTTTAAAACAACTTTCTTACCCTCGAAGACGACCAGTGATTCGAAACGTCGACATTGATGCATCATCAAACCCTGCCTTTAGTCGAAAATTTCCTGCTAGAAACTTAAAATTGAGGAAGGAAGGGAAATACAAAGCCATACAAGCAAAAGAACAGCCAGATCTCAACCCTGTTTCAGGGAAGCCCCTGATCAAGAGAACTGACCAGAAACCTGATAGCTCTGCGTATCATCATTTTTTCGTAATGCCACCACTCCTCAATGATAGAGCACCACTCCTCAATGATAGAGACATAGCAAAAATTGTACACAATGCGAACAGTGCTTTCACTTCTGAACCCTCAACTTACTTGCTCCAACCACATTTGCCGTCTATTCCCAATGTAGGCCGAAAAACAACTTTCATGGTTGATAATAGACTGAAACTCCTTACACTGGCTGAATCAGAGTTTTGTGAAGACGGAGAGGGTAGCGTCAGTGGTATGAGGAAACATTTGCATACAGGGAAATCACAACGTAGGAAGAAAAGTCCAAAATCTACACAACATTTTAGTGAAACTGTCCCTGTTGAAAATACAACGAGGAGAGGAAATGTTTTGTGTTTTGACGTTGACCCAAATGATCTGAGTTTATTTTCACACTGTTTTGAAGATAAGAAAGAAGACGATGAGCCATTTAAAACAACACCGTTGCCTCCACCAAACTCCAGACCAAGTACATCAAAATCAAAACTATCAGTAAGTTATGTTGTGGAAAGTGAAGAAGGGAAGACAGTTAGCAAAGCTGACGCCTCAAAGACTGAGGTTGCTCTTCAGGAAGATTCAAAAAGTCAAGATACTGTGGAAGAGCTGGCAAATACAACCAGTGAGGTTAAGGGCAAAATGCCTGATGTGGTCATAGCTGACATGAACCCTAATATTAATGAGGGTGATGTCAAGGTGTCAGATGTCAAGGTGTCAGATGTCAAGGACTTGAAATCAGATTTCGCTGGAAAAGATTTAGATGAAGTTAATGATGATGTAGAAACAGGGGATATTGTGCAGCCTGTTGTAACAATCACCAATCAATCTGTACCAGTCAACAATAGTGAGAAAGATGATGGATCCTAATGGGACTGGATCATCTCATTTTTTTACAAGATATTTTGTTTGTAAATATTTTCTTGAAACAGTTGCATAGCAGAAGTCATTCATTAACCATGAAAATTCTTCTCATAATGTGAATACAGCATTCAATCAACATATGATATTGTTGGTGTGGAGCAGTGAGAGGGCATTCTCATGATAAATCATCTTTAACTCTTTACTCTCAGGAGTCACCAAAACTGAGTTTCTCCTAACGACCCCAATACAGTTGCAAGCAGAATGGTGTTGAAAAAAATACTTAGAAACATATCATTTAGCATTTATTGTTTGATGTAGTCTTTAGCCATGATAAGAAAAATTTCCAATGCAAAGAGAGGCCTACTAGTACCTAGGTGGTGCTTAGTTCTCCCTCATAGTCAAGCAAAGACATGCAAACATAAATACAAAAAAAGGAGTTGAAATAGTACAGTCATTAAAATTAACAATATTTACAATACTCTTCATTTACTTATTAGTGATATAGCTTCAAGTTATATAATTTTTTTTTATTGCACTACAATCCTCTCAACAAGGGGTTTGACAAATGCTAATTATTGAGAGATCTTGAGTTGCTGACACAAAGGAGTCTGAAGTTCTCTTATAAGCAGCCATGTCTTTAGCATTTTTAATGAAGTTCATGTAAGATATATCTTTTATCTAAATTATATTTATCTGGAAAGAGTATTTATTTAGGGAAAATAGGTCAGATTGAAAATATTTATCATTTGGTTGAATGGACATGTATTCAAATTTGCTTGAATTTAATATATCTTCAATGGCTTATATGCCAGTAATGTTTGTATCTAGATATTAAACACTCATTGATCTTGGGGATGGTTGATCAAGGTTTTTAGAAAGAAATGTAGGGGCTTTTCTGATAGAGGATGTTGGTAAGAAAGAAGAGAAAACTCTCTATATCTGATGGAGTGAAAAAAGCTCAGGTTATCAAAATTAATTTATTACAGACTGACATCAAAATGCATCTTCTCCATACTTCTCTCTATACTTTTCTTAAGGTGGAAATAAGGAGAATTTGTTTAACAATCAAGAACTTCTTTAGTTGGTGATTATTTCCTTTATTCTTGTGACCATGCAATGCTAAACAAGCACCCTCTTAAGACATTTACACCAATGAGAAATTGAAATAAAAGACTCTCAGTTTACAGGCTATTAGTAGTCAAAATGAAGTTTAATTAAATTTCATTTTTCTCACTGCACCAAAAATACTGAGAATGTCCAGAGATTCTTATTTTGCCCTTTTGTCACCAAAAATTTCTTATTTGTTAGTTTTTCATTTGATTTTGGCTTGTCCGAAAAATTTCAGAATGTAAGCGTGTGTTACGAGAGAGAGCACTATGCCCCGTACCCACCCCTACCAATATCCATTTCCGCCACCACACCTCCGATCTGTCCCACAATGCTCCTGGACGCGCAGTGGGCAGGTCGCCATCTTGATTTTGCAGAGGCTTCCGCTATTCCTCCACGGAGTGAATTTTGCTACTTTCGTTAACTCGTCCGCCAGAGCTCTTCGAGTTTTGGAGGAATTCAGTGAAGGAAAAGATGACGGGACGGCAACCGGCCTGTGTCATTGACAATGGAACGGGGTAGGTGTAGAAAGACGCATTTAAATCTGTAATCATCTCATGAAGCCGAACTATTTCCTGCTGTAAAACTCCCATTGTCGTTTTTTTTTTTTCGTTATGAGGTGTGTTTTGTTCTTTCAATTTTACTTCGGGTTACCCTATTCCGTTTCGATCGCTTAGTATAAACTACATCAACTTTGTGAAATCTCTGTGCATCACTGTTTCTATTGATAAATTTCTTTCTTGGTTAAATTGATATATGGTTGAGACTTTGACAGTAATCGTGTAGTTGTAGCTCTGTAACTTTAGTTTCTTTATTTTCTAGTAGAATCCATCGCAAAAAGATAGTAACTCTTCTTCTTGCTTTTTATTAAGCATTGTCAACCAGGGAATAAGAGAGTTAAAGTAATCGGCAAACACATGCACAAATAACCAAACACGAACCGGGCTTAGCTAAGAGACGAAAGAAGTTTTAAAGCTTCCAAAGATGTGCGATAAACGAATAACTGAATGGATAAATGATAAAGCCTTAGAGCAGAAAATGAACATTACCTTTGAAATTGTTTTTAGTCTGGTGGCTAGTAGGCAGCTAGCCCTATTTGGTATGACACTCCTCCTTTTTAATGCATATATAGTGTTCTTGTCTAAACTTTCATTCCTCTCTGGAAGATACTGAACCAGATTTTCTTTAAACCATACTATAAATAGTGTGGCATAGATAAAGATATTGTAAATCATAGCATTCTTTTGAGTCAGTCTTTTGAGGCTGGTGTGCTTAGGAAGCCAAGATGACTTAATTCTTTCTGTGTAGACCAGTTGGGTGGGACCTTGGTAGAAGATATTAAGGTTGTCACTATAAAATAAAATAGATGAGAGAACAAAGAAGACGGATGAATTGAAGTATACTTGCATGGCAAGTGTTGGCTGTTGCAAAGCAACACAATCTTTGAAGGGAGCCCGTTCCCCAGAAAATTTGAATTTTTGAAGCTCTGTGAGACATGATTTCAAGCATTCTGGGACACATTAGAGTGACTTTTTTCAGTTAGACATTGATGGTGGAGTCAGTTCAAAAATAATTATTTTTTTCTCATTAATCACAATTCACATAGTAGCCATTGCAAAATTATCTGATGGCAGGTGGGTTCCTGTCCCCTATCAGCTTCTGATGACAACCCTTAGTTGCCATGGGCTGAGTTAATTCATGGGTTTAAGGCCATTTGGGTATGGATACAGGGGTCAGTTTCTAAAGAAACTGTGGTGCTGCATCAGTGGGAGAGTGTAACAGGGTAATTTACTATTATCAACTGAGTTGATAACATAAATTGGCCACCATAAAGAGTTTCTAAGCTGACATTTCAAGTGTTAGCCCTTTGTCAGACAAAGGGCTAATGCTTGAAACTTTACCATTAAACTCTTTACAGTGGCCAATTTTACATTAGTTGAAAATACCAAATTACTTTTGGGTATTGGCTGTAAATTGCATGGAAAACTTAAATTGTAATAAGTAGCCTTCAAGAGCCTTGCAGTCAGAAAGACAAATGATAAAGTAGGAAGGCAGAGATCAGGGAGGATTTTCTCTGTTATTCCTTCTCTTTGTCTGCACTTTTCATGATAACCTGACTGGCTGGAAGAAGCTTTTTGTAAGGTGCAACAGGAGCAACCAAACAATTTCAGGTTACCTTCCTCTTTACATTTTCAGGTATACAAAAATGGGTTTTGCTGGAAACACAGAGCCACAATATATTTTGCCAACAGGTAACTGTCAGAGGAGACTTCTTTGTATCTTGAATTGGTAAATTGTAACGTTTTTACCCTTTGACTACCTCGATCTCATGAGTAATTCTCTTTCCAGCTCCCTTTCATTTCCTTGTGAGGTAGGCAGGAGAATTTGGTGTTGCATCAAGATTTCATCCTCAGCTGATGCAATTTTTTTTCTCATAACCTGTTTGTAAGATAATACTTTGGAATCACAAGGAGAAGTTACATGTGAATCTGCTGAGGGATTCTAAGGTTCTCTTGCTTAAAGCCTGAAACTAAAATTACAACTCATGGTCTTGCAAATTAATATTTAAAATTGATTTAAGTATTGTGTTGCCTTTATTTCCTCAGCTATTGCCATAAAGGAATCTGCTAAAGTTGGAGACCAGGCTCAGCGGAGAGCTGCCAAGGGTATTACCGATTTAGGTAAATAATGATTTGATATTAATCACTATTTTTAAGGCATTGTACATTATAGCAACACCTTGACTTTTTCAGAAACAATAACAATGATAAATTTAAAGGAGGCAAAGAGCTAGAAGTTTTTATAAAATATAACTATTTAGGTTAGGTTAACACACATGCAGTAGCACAAAATTTGAAATGAGAATTTTGAATCTCTTCCTTTTGCTCCCAGATTTTTACATCGGTGATGAAGCAGTAGAGGCTCCAGGTTATGCGACAAAGGTTAGTGTAAACCATTAAATCTATCACACAATTTTGGATGTGCACCTTTCCACAAGCTAGTGTGAGTGTTTCGGTCCATTCATCAATTTTAGTACATACACAACTTCTGTATCATTACGAAACTCGATGTTTTTCTTTCTCTTTTTCTTCACTGAGCTCAAAACTACCCTATTTATTTACTGAGCTCAAAACTTACCACTTCTATTCACTAAACATGACACTACTGATATAGCTGATCCTAGTAGTATGCAGGACATGTGTCATATATAAATTTTGTAATGGGCCTTGCTCACCATAGTCTCTGTGGCTCAGTGGTAAAGCATTGGAGGTCTGAGATGAAAAAATGTCTTTCTCTATTTCTGTAGTGAGCTCAGAGCTTATCATCTTTCATATTTTATTTACATGTTGATAAGTGTTGGTATTACATAAACTTCCGAGTAAAATGTTCTGAAAGATGTAATTTTACCCTTTACGTTGTAATATGGGTATGCAAATTCTCTTTACATTTCCTATGATACAGAATAAGGATAATTTTTTAACAATCCAGAACTTCTTGAGTTTGCTATCATTTCCTCTGTTCCTATGACCTTATTGTATGATTCAAGGGTGACATTTTAAGGAAAAATTAAATGCTAGTCAGGGTCAAGATGTCAAAGAGGTAAAGGCCATGTGCACAGATTTGGCAAATTTCCAAATGGCTTAAGTGATTTTCTCGAGAGCTTTGAGGAATTCTTGTGCTAAACAAATCTTTTCAGCAAAGGAATAGAATCAGAACATAGATGTTCAGCTGTACAGTCACACATTTTAATTCTATACGCATTCACTTGGAGGACCAATGGATCGAAATTAACCTCATGTTTATTTTTGGTCTTCAGTGGCCTATTAGGCATGCTATTGTTGAAGACTGGGACTTAATGGTATGTAACTACAGTATTTTTGGCTTGTAATGTAGTTTGTGTCCAATCATTGTATTTTTACATGCTTTTGACAAATAATGGTGCTAAAACATAGTATTTGTATCATGCTGACTTGTAAAGCTTTACAGAACTTATCCTATTTTCTGAAGAATTGCCCATCAAAAATTGAGTTGGTGAATGCTGCTTTTTCATCTGGTGAATTTTGCTGGTAGCTGGAGCCTACTGAAACAACCCTGAATGGTGCAAGGCACTGTAGGAATGAACTGTCTTGCCCATAACCACAAGAGAAGCTTCTGATTTACTCTCATTTGGTGATGGAATGTCTTACATTACATTTTCTGTTCAATCTCTGGTATTTAGGAAAGATTCTGGGAGCATTGTATATTCAAATATCTGCGAGCTGAACCAGAAGACCATTATTTCCTTCTTGTAAGTATTTTGCCTCTGATGAATGTCATGCTAAATGTTGACGATGATGATGTCGATGATGATATTAATAGCAAGAACAGTAAAAATGAGTAGACAGTGATTCCTTTCATTGAGAGAGTTGTGGTCATTTTTGTTTCAGACCGAACCGCCATTAAACACACCTGAAAACAGAGAGTACACTGCAGGTGATATTCTAATGCCATTAAAATTTGAAACCATTTGTTAGTTTTGTTGTGAAAAGACCTTAGTTTTGCTGTCGTTAATATCTCCTTTCTGCCTGCTACACATTTTGTATGATGTCATTGTATGATATACATTTTGTATGATATCATCATTTCAGTTTTGTAAAACAGTCAATGCTTCTTTAGTCAATATTTTTTGTTACTCTTGTCATCTTTCTGCTTATTGGTGTGTTACTACTATATTGAGAAAATACTTGTTGATCTTTCCTGGGAAAGTGTTAACAAAGAAATGTTAACTTCTTGTTAGGAAGTTCAAAGGGAATTTCATGAAGGTTTGTTCCTGATGAAGAATTGTTGATTGTTTTTTTTCTTTCTTTCAGAAATTATGTTTGAGTCATTTAACATTCCAGGCTTGTACATTGCTGTGCAGGTGAGGATCTGTTACTCCATCATCTTAAAAAAGCCAGGCTTTAATGTTGTTCCCACTCCTGCCTCTCAGACTCTAAGATTATTGATCATTTCACCTGTTCCTTCTCCAATGTCATCTATTGCATAACTTAAACTCATTACAAAAATTTATACAAGAAGACAACTAAGCATCCTATTCTGAGAACACCCTCATGAGGTAGTACGGAATGATAAAGATGCATCCAAACCAGTCACTAGACATTTAAATCTCCCTGATCATTCTAAGCATTGTATGGCAGTCTGTGGCCTTTCCCTAAATCCAGGCAGTTCAGAAAGCAACAAAACTTGTCAACAAAACTTTGTCTTGCAAATTGGCACTCCTAATCCCCATGGCATTAACAAACAGCTAATAAAATGTTAGTCACATTTGCGATTAAAACAAACGCATAATTTCCTTTCTGTTTTGATTCTGTATTTTGTTGTTGTTTGACAGGCTGTGTTGGCTCTTGCTGCATCATGGACTTCTCGTCAAGTTGGAGAAAGGACACTTACTGGTACAGTGATTGATTCAGGAGATGGTGTGACTCATGTTATTCCAGTGGTAAGAGGACTTATGGTGTATGCGTTAGTCCTCACAAATTTATGGGGAATATGTTGTAGTTTAAAACAATTTCATGCCAGAATGAACTCACATTAATTTGGAATCATTTTGATGCAAAGTCATTTTTTAACTACACCAAATACAAACACAATGTATTAATTATTTGAATACTATAATTATGATAATGTTACCAGTACTTATCCTCTTGCAAGATTTCTTTGGGACCAGACATGTACATGTAGATAAAAAATCACTGGGTAAAAAATCATGACCTCAGTAATAAAGATGCTTGACCTTATCCCTAGAATTAAAGGGTTAAAGTTGAAATTCTTTAACAGCTTTTGGAAATTAACTAAGTGTGTTAAATTCAGATCCAGTTTCCAGAATTTTACTTATTATGCTGTACACCAATTCAGTTAGTACTTTGTCCAACCCTTTGGTTGCATTGTGTGAACCTTTTCACTCCCAATATTTCAATAATAAATCTCCTAAGTGCTGGCTGTGCAATTCTTATGATGTTAGTTCAGAAAATTTAGTATTGGATCAACTAATAATCCCTTGATTGATATTTTTCTCGATTCTCATCATTTGTCTGGTTGATATTGTATTTGTATTGTAAGGAGAAATTCTGTCTTGCTCACTCATGCAAGTTAAGTGGTTGACTTTACAACGTTTATGTTGGTGTATACTAAGAATTTCTGAGAAGAGTTCTTGTAATTCTGAGGTCTTCTGTGTTTTGTTTTCTTTTTATTTTTCTGTGTCCAGGCTGAGGGTTACGTCATTGGCAGCTGCATAAAACACATTCCCATTGCTGGCCGCGATATTACCTTCTTTGTTCAGCAACTTCTTCGTGAACGTGAAGTAGGAATACCACCAGAGCAGTCTATGGAAACTGCTAAAACCATCAAGGTAATCAACTTTTTATTTCTGCAGTTGTTTGAGAATACAGCACATTGACCCTACGTGTATTTTGAGGAATTTTATATGAGGGTTGTTTAGTAAGGAGACTCTTGTGCTGAGACTGAGACTGAGATTTGAACTCTTACATCAGCATGCAAATTCTCTTTAGTGTTCTCCATACATTTCCATAAGTGCTGATAAGGAGAATTTGTCTATCAATCAAGAGTTTCTTTAGTTGGTGATCATTTCCTTTATTCTTGTGATCTTAACATGTGATTTGGGGGTGATATTGTGAGGGGAAATTAGATGTTGGTCACTTTTAAGGGTTAAAGGGTTAAAAAAAAATTTAAAAAAGCAGAGGGTGTAGAGAGTGATATCAGGTTATTAAAAAGAATTTTCTGTTACGTGCCAAACTGAAAAAAATTCAAATTTTTTTAAATCACCATTCGGCACAAAACTTACTCCGGTTTTTTTTTTTTTTTTCATTTTTCATTTTCAAGGAACGCTGGGGCTACATCTGCCCAGACATTGCAAAAGAATTTGCAAAGTATGAAGCTGAACCAGCCAAGTGGATCAAGAAGTATGAGAGTGTGAATGCTATTACCAAGAAGGTAGCAAACTTTATATTTTACTATGTCGCTTTTATTGGTAACTGACTGAGGATTTAACCACAATCTTATTTGTAATGACACTTGTCTGAATGTGTTGGTATAAATGCAGCTGTTCCCTAACCCTCTACACCCTCACTGCAGAATGCAAAGAAATCTTATGTCCCAATATGTTGCCTTTTAACTGGAGTGACATTGTTCTAATGTTGAACTGTTTTTCGTGATATCTGCACAGCCTTTTGCGGTAGATGTGGGATATGAGCGATTTTTGGGCCCGGAAATTTTCTTCCACCCGGAGGTAAGGCTGGAGTTTACAGAATTCTTTTTATTGGATTTTTTGTTTAAAAAACTACCGGAAAAAATGCATTAGAAGACATTTTGAAACTATTTCGTGTTAAATCTGTCGTTAAAATTTTGACATCAAAGCTTCAAATTTGAAACAGATTAGCAACGAGTTTAAGACATTGGTTTTTAGCAGTACAATATGTTCTTGCATAGCAAGTGCTCAAAAAATAAATTCGCCTTCTTTGATCGCCATCGTTTTAGGAAATAATTTGCTGTTTTGCTTTAGTTCTCTAACCCAGATTTCACCACCCCTCTGTCTGAGGTTGTGGACAACGTGATTCAGAACTGTCCAATTGATGTCCGTAGGCCTCTCTACAAGGTGAGTGGTGATACAGTTGCGAAGGAGACGACGTAGATGCTTTGTAGCTTGTTCTTATTGTTTAACTTTCCACTCCCATCACCATTTTACTAAAAAATATTTCAACACCGTTAGGGGAGATTCCTGTTGTGTTACTCGTGCAGTTGAAAGGGTAAATGCGAATGCACTTTCTGTTGGTTCAAATACACCTTGACCAAGTTTTGACCGGAATTCTACCCTTCTGACTTAAGTCAATTGAAAATAGCTTGTATCTCATGTTGTGCTTTGCTTCTGCGGAAAGAATGGAACATGTGCAATCTAGCGTCAATAACGCAAACTCAGCTTAGAGACGCGCGTATCCAGGCCTTTAAGAGAGCATGAATTCCTGATCTGCGGTTGTTACCATCAGCTAAAACAGCCTCATAGCTGCGAAAGTAATCGCATTTAACTAGGCTAGTTTCGAAAATTTTTTAGTTTTTAGTGCCACATTTGCAAGCAGCCCAACTGTCATGAGACTAACGAAATCGCTTTGCTAGAATTGAGATGAAGGAAATCACTTTGATGGATGATGCTTGCTTGGGGAATTTTCAGGTGTAGACTCGATTAGAGAAGTCAAACCTTTAAACTTCAGGTTGATGTTCACCACTTTGTTTATCACGCATGGTGACCTCTTCCACACTTCTAAGTAGTTTCTTTTATTTACGAGTAGCGGTTCTACAGTTAAAGTTAGTTATGCCCTTAGCTGCTCCTCGAGAATAGACCATCGACCATTTTCCTTCTCCACTTCGTCCCTTCCGGGGCTAGCCTTTCGAGAGTGGCCGAGGTGTGGCTCCAACTTTTAATCTCAGCCTGAACATCTCTCCACCTGGTTATTTTTTTCTCAGTGCGTTGCCATTGCGTAACAATTTGAAGCGAGCGGCAATGTTTTTACGATAACGGCAAATTGGCCAATCAGAAATTACTGCCAATTGTGGTAAAATCTAATATTGTTGGGTTTTGCTGTCAGTTTTGGTCAAAGTTACACGCGCGAATCATGCGCTTCCCATCTCACTATCGAAAGATGCCTCCACTTCTCAAAGAGTTTCCGCGGTTTTTCAAGTTCTATTCTTCGTAATAACACTATTATTGTGGTCTTCATTGCCTCTGCTAACTTACCTTATGTTTTTTTCCTTCTTTGTTACTTTTTTCCGTTTTCCAAAGAACATTGTGTTATCTGGTGGTTCAACCATGTTCCGTGACTTTGGCCGCCGCCTTCAACGCGACATCAAGCGTGCAGTAGACGCTCGACTAAAACTTAGTGAGCAACTAAGTGGAGGACGCATCAAGGTAGTTACATGTGGTACTTATTTTTGTTTTCGTTTTTTTGTTTTTTCTTTCTCAAGCTAAACATGCGTGTCTTTCAGTGATTTTATTTCGTTCCATTCCCCCTTGCGTCATGTCGTTATGAGCGCTCTTAAATGCCTATATGAATTTTTTTCCAGCCGAAACCAATTGACACTCAGGTTATAACCCATCACATGCAACGCTATGCTGTGTGGTTTGGAGGAAGTATGCTGGCTTCCACGGTACGTGAATCATGCTTCAAAGCTTAGAATTGAGTCTAAACAATTTGATGTAGAACAACTTGGCTAAAATATGCATACTTCACCACCTGAAAGAACTGCTCTGCAGCCTTCATTTGAATGTCACAACTAGAGTTTTTATCCTCAGCTCTTAAGGGATACTTCACAACCCGCGCATGCGTACAAAGAAACGAGAAAATGGTTACGCATTTGCCGTCGAATTTCTTACAGTCCAGATTATGAGTCGATCAGTAAAAAGCTTCATAATATAGGGCAACCCTCCGGGCGTTTGAACTTTTGAAGATTTGTTTGTTCAAATTCTTTCTCTCCTCTCCTCCCCTCCCTCCCCCCTCCCCCCGCTCGGCAAAAATTATTTTCAAATGCCCCACCCAATTTTTATTTAAAAGGAAATCAGGAATCAGCCACCGTGACTTTCTACATATTGACCAAGCTTTAAAACCTAGACCTTGTAGACCTTGTTGAACCTTTCCTTCTGAGCCATTCGCTCGCAAAAGGGAAGCATTTGTCTTGAACGCCTCTATATTTAAAGATGTAATAGTTGCATTCCGCTGGAAGGACTTTACACTTCCTGTTCAAATTCCTCACCCTAGCCAGGCAAAATTCAAATATCCCCACCCCACGGGCACGGATGACGATCAAGTGTCCGTGGGATGTCGGGGGGGGGGGGGGTGAAGTTGAAGCTTTAAATTGATATGCGCATAACGCATGAGGATTTCATCATCAGATTTAAAGAGTGTCACGGAAATTCAGACCCCAGTCCCTCGCAAAGCTCAGACCCCCTCGTGTCTCTAAAACTCAAACTCAGTAGCAAACATCTTCTACGTTTTTTATGTTTTTACTTTACTCTTCATTACAGCCGGAATTCTACACAGTATGCCACACCAAGGCGGATTACGATGAGCACGGACCTAGCATTTGTCGTCACAATCCCGTGTTTGGCGCCATGTCTTGAGAACAAAGTTCTATTCTTTAGGTCACTTTTAGGTTCCGTCGAAATTCACTTTGATCTTTGCAAGATAATTGTTAAATAGAAACTTTTTACCAGTCTTATGCTGAGAGTAATCGTTATTCTTTGGTTAGCGGCAGGTTCTTGACCACCAGTCGCTGAATTCGGGTACTGTAGACTCTTGGTTAAAGGTTGAGCGTTGACTGAAAGAGTCAGCAGTTTTCATTGTAACTTCAGAAATTAAGCATACCTCTAAAGATTGTAGCAGATAATTATATTGTTTTTTGTATGTTTGTTTGTTTGTTTTTTTTTTCATGAGTGACACGAAGCTCATTTTCTTCAAAATATTGCGCATTTCTGAATTTTGATGCTATTACCATTTCTGATGGCATGGCATTGGCAACATTTCTGTGCCAGGTGTCAATCAGAAAATGAATTTTGAAGTAAGGGTTTCACTACTTAAGGAATTGTGTATTTGAAATTCTTTGTAAAGTTGCGTGCGTTGATTTTGTTCGGAGAAGAAAAACTCGGATAGCCAATGATTTCGGCGTAGCAAAAGAGCAAGCCTAACATAACTTGTGTTTTAAAATTGCCATAGAAGTAGGAGACCACTTTTTCGAGCATCCAAAGAAAGTGAAATGTTATTAAAATGCTGACCTCCATTTAGACGAACCCCATTGCAGTACAAAAGAAGTCGTTCTTAAAAAGACTTCGGTTTTGATTTCATGTGACTTTTCCGTTCATGCTATCAAGGGAACTTTGTTTGCAATGCAGCCGTTCTATCTGTTGTAGCACTTTAGCGCGAACGAGCCTGACTTTTTGGCCAACCAAATGTGATTTAGAGAATGAGTGGCTCACTTTCTGAGCCAGTGTTGCATCATTTGGTCAACCTTTATATTTCCACGCTTTGTATGTTAAACAGATTTTCTTGGATTATGTATCGTCACAGCGAATGGTGTATTGAAACATTTTTTGAAAAATAAAATTCCTTTGTTAAAGAATCAAATTCTATCCCGGTGTCTTGTGTATCTCGAACACTCGAAGATTCTACAGGGTAAGAAGTATGATTGCACGTGCTCAAAAATATGTCGGAGAAGAGGCTAAAACTTTTTCTGCATTTATTTGGTTGTTATCTTCTACGTATTTCTTCTTATTAATCTAAAATAGATAAACATTGAATGCTTTTCGATTGAGTGTTGTAAAAACCAAAACCAAAGTATTCACGACGGCCAATCAGAGGAGATGAAAATACTTTTAAAGAGCCAATAAGAACTCAAAGTAAAACCAAATTAACTGCTTAAAGCGCGGGTGACCAAGTCGTGATGGCTTTTTTAGTTTTGCTTCTGATTGGTGCGAGAGAGTGTGCGAGTTTTGTGGACCAATCACGAAGCGAAGAAAAGCAAAACCAATGCAATCCTTTTGACACCCGGTTGAAAACTGCTGTGTAATTTTCCAAAACCAACTGAAGCCAGACCTTCCCTCCGAAAAGAAAAGAAGCTGCTCTCTTACCGATTTCGGTGAACAGAAGAGAAAATATATGCCTATGTAAAAAAATTCAAGCTTTGATAACCTTTGTAAGTACCATTTCAAGATCCATTGTTTTATCCCATGATTTGATAACGGCTGATTTCGAAAAATCGGCTCGAATGAAAAACAACCGTGGATTTGAATGTCATCTTTCATCTAAATATTATTTTTGTCTTGGAAATATCTCAACAGAAATATGCTGTTATGATCAGGCTTTTGATACTAAAATATCTAACTCTTACCAAACGACTGGATTTTGGAAAAAATAGTTATTCAGTTAAACGTATAGAGGGTTATTTTCTGTGCTATTTTTTGGATAACTGCTTTGTGAAACGGCAAACGTGCCATTGTAGATTTGCGCCAAAGCAAAGAGTAATTTTAAAGTTGTACGAATTACCTTTGTGTTTTTTGTTATCCGTAATGTCTTAAATTTAGCAAAAGGTTGTTTAGCTTTCATTAATAAGCTTTTTGCCAGCGTAAATTATTGGATTACTCCAAAACAGAGAAAAGCATGATATCAAATACTCAAGGAGATTTGGAGGTCTACAGAGTTACAAACACATTTCGAGGCAAAAAGTTTTCCCTCACGATCGTTCATTAATACATTTGGTGGTTTTGTGCGCTTTGTACGATAATTAAGTAACATCTGAATATTACTTTGATCACTAATTAGAGATAGTGAAAAGCTCATTGCTTTATTTAAAGCGGAGGGTGTTTTTTGTGATGCAAAATTTGCCTTGACACCGCTTGACCTTGCATTGATTAGACGTCATCTCAGTTTCGGGCGTGCAAACTTCGGTTTGTTTACCATGTTTACTGAGTCGAGTTCAATGGCACTTCTACAATAGATCTACCGATCTTTAAGCTTTTTAAGAGACTTATTGAGCCAATTTGGAACCAGTGTTTACTGAAGTTTAATGAGTTGAAGGATCATTAGCATTGGCAAATCCCGATCAATGATTGGGCCAAATTTCGTGACGCATTTAATTCTACTGTTAACATTCACAGGTCAAAATTGCTGCTTTGTGCGAAAGAGTCGTTTTAATGTGTTACTTATCGTTGAATTTTCTTGATCGTTTAGCTTTGTTGACCCCAATAGAAAGCCATTCTTGGGTTTTCAACCCGTCGAAAGCATTTAAAATCGATTTGGCCTTCGCGCGTACAGCATTAAAACTTTTTATGATGCGCCGGTATGCGCTGAACCGCTCAGCGAGGACATCACTACATGGAAATGGTTTGTGTACATAACTAGGCTGAAAGGATTTTAACAAACTGTGGACATGATTGATGGAAAGATTCACGGCACGGATTGCTTCGAAGTGGAACTGGTAAGTGCTGAAAAGTTTTGCAAACTTTTCTATTTATAGTTTACAAAATTACCGACGGGTCAGTGAGGCGCGAAGTCCTTGCTCCAAATGCGAATGAGACAAACATGTCACTTGCTCGTTTGCCTATTTGCTCGTTAGAGCCCACTGCAGCTTTGGTGACAATTCTTTCACTTTTTTCACAGTTTCTTCAGAGAAATGAGTTTTCAAAGCTCTACCAGGTTAAAAACAACGAAAATGGGAGGAAGTACTCAATGGAAGTGTCACCGCGGGATGCAAATTCTAGAGCGCCCGTTAGTCCCTATGTTCAGTTAACCAAAACAACGCTCTCTTCATTTTGGGTTAGTCTACGGTTTACGTTTCAAACTCGGTCGAAATTTTATTTTATTCTCGACTTCGCCGGTGGCCAAACGCTATCGCAAAAGTTGAATATTTGTGGTGGAAAATTTTCTGAGCCTTTAGCGAGATTTTATGCTGCGGAGATTGTGGTCGCCTTGGAGGAATTACACAGCTTCCGCCTGGCTTATAAAGATCTAGATTTAGATGTGGTGTACGTGGATTCTGAGGGTCATATAAAACTTTGGCGCAGTTTTTGTGGAAAGCTTTACTGGGGACAAAGCGAATGCGTTTGTTCGCTTGCTGGGTTTTGCCATGGAGATCCATGCAATAACAATCATAATCTTACCAGTGAGTTTGATTTTCAAGAAGATTGGAAGGCTCTCGGAAGAGTGATAAATACAATGTTAACGGGAGATAACAATTATCGGACTTCCAAAAACCGGTAAGTATAGATTAATATATATACGTATCTCTTTCTCTTGGCATGTCCTGCCATTCGTGTGGTTATGTTGTTAACACCTAATTCACTGGTCACTATTAACACTCTTACATGTCTCTCGGGAACACTCTCAAGGGTTAGCAAAATATCGTTTCTAAATCCCTCTCTTCCGTGAGCGAGATCAGTTCTTTTTTTTCCCGCAAGATTTAAAATACCGGTTCCATTTTGCTTCACTCTGTGAATAACTTTCGATTCGCTCGAAGACGTGAAAGTTTTCGAATTGACATTTTGACAGTATGGACAAAAGTGACGATTAGCATTTTAAGCG